>NW_027211761.1:0-98784 GCF_022749685.1 Semicossyphus pulcher | reverse complement strand
ACGATGAAATCAGTTAAATGAAGATGAAATCAGTTAACGATGAAATCAGTTAAAGATGAAATCAGTTAACGATGAAATCAGTAAAAGATGAAATCAGTTAACGATGAAATCAGTTAACGATGAAATCAGTTAAATGAAGATGAAATCAGTTAACGATGAAATCAGTTAACGATGAAATCAGTTAAATGAAGATGAAATCAGTTAACGATGAAATCAGTTAACGATGAAATCAGTTAAATGAAGAATGAAAATGAAATCAGTTAAATGAAGATGAAATCAGTTAACGATGAAATCAGTAAACGATGAAATCAGTTAACGATGGAATCAGTTAAATGAAGATGAAATCAGTTAACGATGAAATCAGTAAACGATGAAATCAGTTAACGATGGAATCAGTTAAATGAAGATGAAATCAGTTAACGATGAAATCAGTTAACGATGAAATCAGTTAAATGAAGATGAAATCAGTTAACGATGAAATCAGTTAACGATGAAATCAGTTAACGATGAAATCAGTTAAATGAAGATGAAATCAGTTAACGATGAAATCAGTTAACGATGGAATCAGTTAAATGAAGATGAAATCAGTTAACGATGAAATCAGTTAACGATGGAATCAGTTAAATGAAGATGAAATCAGTTAACGATGAAATCAGTTAACGATGGAATCAGTTAACGATGAAATCAGTTAACGATGGAATCAGTTAAATGAAGATGAAATCAGTTAACGATGAAATCAGTTAACGATGAAATCAGTTAAATGAAGATGAAATCAGTTAACGATGAAATCAGTTAACGATGGAATCAGTTAAATGAAGATGAAATCAGTTAACGATGAAATCAGTTAAATGAAGATGAAATCAGTTAACGATGAAATCAGTTAAATGAAGATGAAATCAGTTAACGATGAAATCAGTTAAATGAAGATGAAATCAGTTAACGATGAAATCAGTTAACGATGAAATCAGTTAACGATGGAATCAGTTAACGATGGAATCAGTTAACGATGGAATCAGTTAACGATGAAATCAGTTAACGATGAAATCAGTTAAATGAAGATGAAATCAGTTAACGATGAAATCAGTTAAATGAAGATGAAATCAATTAACGATGAAATCAGTTAACGATGAAATCAGTTAACGATGAAATCACTTAACGATGAAATCAGTTAAATGAAGATGAAATCAGTTAACGATGAAATCAGTTAAATGAAGATGAAATCAGTTAACGATGAAATCAGTTAAAGATGAAATCAGTTAACGATGGAATCAGTTAACGATGAAATCAGTTAAATGAAGATGAAATCAGTTAAATGAAGATGAAATCAGTTAACGATGAAATCAGTTAACGATGAAATCAGTTAAATGAAGATGAAATCAGTTAACGATGAAATCAGTTAACGATGAAATCAGTTAAATGAAGATGAAATCAGTTAACGATGAAATCAGTTAACGATGAAATCAGTTAACGATGGAATCAGTTAACGATGAAATCAGTTAACGATGAAATCAGTTAAATGAAGATGAAATCAGTTAACGATGAAATCAGTTAACGATGAAATCAGTTAACGATGAAATCAATTAAATGAAGATGAAATCAGTTAACGATGAAATCAGTTAAATGAAGATGAAATCAGTTAACGATGAAATCAGTTAAAGATGAAATCAGTTAACGATGAAATCAGTTAACGATGAAATCAGTTAAATGAAGATGAAATCAGTTAACGATGAAATCAGTTAAAGATGAAATCAGTTAAATGAAGATGAAATCAGTTAACGATGAAATCAGTTAACGATGGAATCAGTTAACGATGAAATCAGTTAAATGAAGATGAAATCAGTTAAATGAAGATGAAATCAGTTAACGATGAAATCAGTTAAAGATGAAATCAGTTAACGATGAAATCAGTTAACGATGAAATCAGTTAAATGAAGATGAAATCAGTTAACGATGAAATCAGTTAACGATGGAATCAGTTAAATGAAGATGAAATCAGTTAACGATGAAATCAGTTAAAGATGAAATCAGTTAACGATGAAATCAGTTAACGATGAAATCAGTTAAATGAAGATGAAATCAGTTAAATGAAGATGAAATCAGTTAACGATGAAATCAGTTAACGATGAAATCAGTTAAATGAAGATGAAATCAGTTAAAGATGAAATCAGTTAACGATGAAATCAGTTAACGATGAAATCAGTTAAATGAAGATGAAATCAGTTAACGATGAAATCAGTTAACGATGAAATCAATTAACGATGAAATCAGTTAAATGAAGATGAAATCAGTTAACGATGAAATCAGTTAACGATGAAATCAGTTAAATGAAGAATGAAGATGAAATCAGTTAACGATGAAATCAGTTAACGATGAAATCAGTTAACGATGAAATCAGTTAAATGAAGATGAAATCAGTTAACGATGAAATCAGTTAACGATGAAATCAGTTAACGATGAAATCAGTTAAATGAAGATGAAATCAGTTAACGATGAAATCAGTTAACGATGAAATCAGTTAAATGAAGATGAAATCAGTTAACGATGAAATCAGTTAACGATGAAATCACTTAACGATGAAATCAGTTAAATGAAGATGAAATCAGTTAACGATGAAATCAGTTAAATGAAGATGAAATCAGTTAACGATGAAATCAGTTAAAGATGAAATCAGTTAACGATGGAATCAGTTAACGATGAAATCAGTTAACGATGAAATCAGTTAAATGAAGATGAAATCAGTTAACGATGAAATCAGTTAACGATGAAATCAGTTAACGATGAAATCAGTTAAATGAAGATGAAATCAGTTAACGATGAAATCAGTTAACGATGAAATCAGTTAACGATGAAATCAATTAAATGAAGATGAAATCAGTTAACGATGAAATCAGTTAAATGAAGATGAAATCAGTTAACGATGAAATCAGTTAAAGATGAAATCAGTTAACGATGAAATCAGTTAACGATGAAATCAGTTAAATGAAGATGAAATCAGTTAACGATGAAATCAGTTAACGATGAAATCAGTTAAATGAAGATGAAATCAGTTAACGATGAAATCAGTTAAATGAAGAATGAAAATGAAATCAGTTAAATGAAGATGAAATCAGTTAACGATGAAATCAGTTAACGATGAAATCAGTTAACGATGGAATCAGTTAACGATGGAATCAGTTAAATGAAGATGAAATCAGTTCACGGTGAAATCAGTTCACGATGGAATCAGTTAACGATGAGATCAGTTAACGATGAAATCAGTTAACGATGAAATCAGTTAAATGAAGATGAAATCAGTTAACGATGAAATCAGTTAACGATGGAATCAGTTAAATGAAGATGAAATCAGTTAACGATGAAATCAGTTAAATGAAGATGAAATCAGTTAACGATGAAATCAGTTAACGATGAAATCAGTTAAATGAAGATGAAATCAGTTAACGATGAAATCAGTTAAATGAAGATGAAATCAGTTAACGATGAAATCAGTTAACGATGAAATCAGTTAAATGAAGATGAAATCAGTTAACGATGAAATCAGTTAACGATGAAATCAGTTAAAGATGAAATCAGTTAACGATGAAATCAGTTAAATGAATATGAAATCAGTTAACGATGAAATCAGTTAACGATGGAATCAGTTAACGATGAAATCAGTTAACGATGAAATCAGTTAAATGAAGATGAAATCAGTTAACGATGAAATCAGTTAAATGAAGATGAAATCAGTTAACGATGAAATCAGTTAACGATGAAATCAGTTAACGATGGAATCAGTTAAATGAAGATGAAATCAGTTAACGATGAAATCAGTTAAATGAAGATGAAATCAGTTAAATGAAGATGAAATCAGTTAACGATGAAATCAGTTAAAGATGAAATCAGTTACAGATGAAATCAGTTACATGAAGATTAAATCAGTTAACGATGAAATCAGTTAAAGATTAAATCAGTTAACGATGAAATCAGTTAACGATGAAATCAGTTAAATGAAGATGAAATCAGTTAAAGATGAAATCAGTTAACGATGGAATCAGTTAAATGAAGATGAAATCAGTTAACGATGAAATCAGTTAACGATGAAATCAGTTAAATGAAGATGAAATCAGTTAACGATGAAATCAGTTAAAGATGAAATCAGTTAACGATGGAATCAGTTAAATGAAGATGAAATCAGTTAACGATGAAATCAGTTAACGATGAAATCAGTTAAATGAAGATGAAATCAGTTAACGATGAAATCAGTTAAAGATGAAATCAGTTAACAATGAAATCAGTTAACGATGAAATCAGTTAAATGAAGATGAAATCAGTTAACGATGAAATCAGTTAAATGAAGATGAAATCAGTTAAATGAAGATGAAATCAGTTACAGATGAAATCAGTTACATGAAGATTAAATCAGTTAACGATGAAATCAGTTAACGATGAAATCAGTTAAATGAAGATGACATCAGTTAACGATGAAATCAGTTAAATGAAGATGAAATCAGTTAAATGAAGATGAAATCAGTTAACGATGAAATCAGTTACAGATGAAATCAGTTAAATGAAGATGAAATCAGTTAACGATGAAATCAGTTAACGATGAAATCAGTTAACGATGAAATCAGTTAAATGAAGATGAAATCAGTTAACGATGAAATCAGTTAACGATGAAATCAGTTAAATGAAGAATGAAAATGAAATCAGTTAAATGAAGATGAAATCAGTTAACGATGAAATCAGTAAACGATGAAATCAGTTAACGATGAAATCAGTTAACGATGAAATCAGTTAAATGAAGATGAAATCAGTTAACGATGAAATCAGTTAAATGAAGATGAAATCAGTTAACGATGAAATCCGTTAACGATGGAATCCGTTAACGATGAAATCCGTTAACGATGAAATCCGTTAACGATGAGATCCGTTAACGATGAAATCCGTTAAATGAAGATGAAATCAGTTAACGATGAAATCAGTTAAAGATGAAATCAGTTAACGATGAAATCAGTTAACGATGAAATCAGTTAAATGAAGATGAAATCAGTAAACGATGAAATCAGTTAACGATGAAATCAGTTAAATGAAGATGAAATCAGTTAACGATGAAATCAGTTAAAGATGAAATCAGTTAACGACGAAATCAGTTAACGATGAAATCAGTTAAATGAAGATGAAATCAGTTAACGATGAAATCAGTTAACGATGAAATCAGTTAAATGAAGAATGAAAATGAAATCAGTTAAATGAAGATGAAATCAGTTAACGATGAAATCAGTTAACGATGAAATCAGTTAACGATGAAATCAGTTAAATGAAGATGAAATCAGTTAACGATGAAATCAGTTAAAGATGAAATCAGTTAACGTTGAAATCAGTTAAAGATGAAATCTGTTAACGATGGAATCAGTTAAATGAAGATGAAATCAGTTAACGGTGAAATCAGTTAACGGTGAAATCAGTTAACGATGGAATCAGTTAACGATGAGATCAGTTAACGATGGAATCAGTTAAATGAAGATGAAATCAGTTAACGATGGAATCAGTTAAATGAAGATGAAATCAGTCAACGATGAAATCAGTTAAATGAAGATGAAATCAGTTAACGATGAAATCAGTTAAAGATGAAATCAGTTAACGATGAAATCAGTTAACGATGAAATCAGTTAAATGAAGATGAAATCAGTTAACGATGAAATCAGTTAACGATGAAATCAGTTAAATGAAGAATGAAAATGAAATCAGTTAAATGAAGATGAAATCAGTTAACGATGAAATCAGTAAACGATGAAATCAGTTAACGATGGAATCAGTTAAATGAAGATGAAATCAGTTAACGATGAAATCAGTTAACGATGAAATCAGTTAAATGAAGATGAAATCAGTTAACGATGAAATCAGTTAACGATGGAATCAGTTAACGATGAAATCAGTTAAATGAAGATGAAATCAGTTAACGATGAAATCAGTTAAATGAAGATGAAATCAGTTAACGATGAAATCAGTTAACGATGAAATCAGTTAACGATGGAATCAGTTAAATGAAGATGAAATCAGTTAACGATGAAATCAGTTAACGATGGAATCAGTTAACGATGAAATCAGTTAACGATGGAATCAGTTAAATGAAGATGAAATCAGTTAACGATGAAATCAGTTAAATGAAGATGAAATCAGTTAACGATGAAATCAGTTAACGATGGAATCAGTTAAATGAAGATGAAATCAGTAAACGATGAAATCAGTTAACGATGAAATCAGTTAAATGAAGATGAAATCAGTTAACGATGAAATCAGTTAAAGATGAAATCAGTTAACGACGAAATCAGTTAACGATGAAATCAGTTAAATGAAGATGAAATCAGTTAACGATGAAATCAGTTAACGATGAAATCAGTTAACGATGAAATCAGTTAAATGAAGAATGAAAATGAAATCAGTTAAATGAAGATGAAATCAGTTAACGATGAAATCAGTTAACGATGAAATCAGTTAACGATGAAATCAGTTAAATGAAGATGAAATCAGTTAACGATGAAATCAGTTAAAGATGAAATCAGTTAACGATGAAATCAGTTAAAGATGAAATCTGTTAACGATGGAATCAGTTAAATGAAGATGAAATCAGTTAACGGTGAAATCAGTTAACGGTGAAATCAGTTAACGATGGAATCAGTTAACGATGAAATCAGTTAACGATGAGATCAGTTAATGATGGAATCAGTTAAATGAAGATGAAATCAGTTAACGATGGAATCAGTTAAATGAAGATGAAATCAGTCAACGATGAAATCAGTTAAATGAAGATGAAATCAGTTAACGATGAAATCAGTTAAAGATGAAATCAGTTAACGATGAAATCAGTAAAAGATGAAATCAGTTAACGATGAAATCAGTTAAATGAAGATGAAATCAGTTAAATGAAGATGAAATCAGTTAAATGAAGATGAAATCAGTTAACGATGAAATCAGTTAACGATGAAATCAGTTAACGATGAAATCAGTTAAATGAAGATGAAATCAGTTAACGATGAAATCAGTTAACGATGAAATCAGTTAAATGAAGAATGAAAATGAAATCAGTTAAATGAAGATGAAATCAGTTAACGATGAAATCAGTAAACGATGAAATCAGTTAACGATGGAATCAGTTAAATGAAGATGAAATCAGTTAACGATGAAATCAGTTAACGATGAAATCAGTTAAATGAAGATGAAATCAGTTAACGATGAAATCAGTTAACGATGAAATCAGTTAACGATGAAATCAGTTAACGATGGAATCAGTTAACGATGAAATCAGTTAACGATGAAATCAGTTAACGATGGAATCAGTTAAATGAAGATGAAATCAGTTAACGATGAAATCAGTTAACGATGAAATCAGTTAACGATGAAATCAGTTAAATGAATATGAAATCAGTTAACGATGAAATCAGTTAACGATGGAATCAGTTAACGATGAAATCAGTTAACGATGAAATCAGTTAAATGAAGATGAAATCAGTTAACGATGAAATCAGTTAAATGAAGATGAAATCAGTTAACGATGAAATCAGTTAACGATGAAATCAGTTAACGATGGAATCAGTTAAATGAAGATGAAATCAGTTAACGATGAAATCAGTTAAATGAAGATGAAATCAGTTAAATGAAGATGAAATCAGTTAACGATGAAATCAGTTAAAGATGAAATCAGTTACAGATGAAATCAGTTACATGAAGATTAAATCAGTTAACGATGAAATCAGTTAAAGATTAAATCAGTTAACGATGAAATCAGTTAACGATGAAATCAGTTAAATGAAGATGAAATCAGTTAAAGATGAAATCAGTTAACGATGGAATCAGTTAAATGAAGATGAAATCAGTTAACGATGAAATCAGTTAACGATGAAATCAGTTAAATGAAGATGAAATCAGTTAACGATGAAATCAGTTAAAGATGAAATCAGTTAACGATGGAATCAGTTAAATGAAGATGAAATCAGTTAACGATGAAATCAGTTAACGATGAAATCAGTTAAATGAAGATGAAATCAGTTAACGATGAAATCAGTTAAAGATGAAATCAGTTAACAATGAAATCAGTTAACGATGAAATCAGTTAAATGAAGATGAAATCAGTTAACGATGAAATCAGTTAAATGAAGATGAAATCAGTTAAATGAAGATGAAATCAGTTACAGATGAAATCAGTTACATGAAGATTAAATCAGTTAACGATGAAATCAGTTAACGATGAAATCAGTTAAATGAAGATGACATCAGTTAACGATGAAATCAGTTAAATGAAGATGAAATCAGTTAAATGAAGATGAAATCAGTTAACGATGAAATCAGTTACAGATGAAATCAGTTAAATGAAGATGAAATCAGTTAACGATGAAATCAGTTAACGATGAAATCAGTTAACGATGAAATCAGTTAAATGAAGATGAAATCAGTTAACGATGAAATCAGTTAACGATGAAATCAGTTAAATGAAGAATGAAAATGAAATCAGTTAAATGAAGATGAAATCAGTTAACGATGAAATCAGTTAACGATGAAATCAGTTAAATGAAGATGAAATCAGTTAACGATGAAATCAGTTAAATGAAGATGAAATCAGTTAACGATGAAATCCGTTAACGATGGAATCCGTTAACGATGAAATCCGTTAACGATGAAATCCGTTAACGATGAGATCCGTTAACGATGAAATCCGTTAAATGAAGATGAAATCAGTTAACGATGAAATCAGTTAAAGATGAAATCAGTTAACGATGAAATCAGTTAACGATGAAATCAGTTAAATGAAGATGAAATCAGTAAACGATGAAATCAGTTAACGATGAAATCAGTTAAATGAAGATGAAATCAGTTAACGATGAAATCAGTTAAAGATGAAATCAGTTAACGACGAAATCAGTTAACGATGAAATCAGTTAAATGAAGATGAAATCAGTTAACGATGAAATCAGTTAAATGAAGAATGAAAATGAAATCAGTTAAATGAAGATGAAATCAGTTAACGATGAAATCAGTTAACGATGAAATCAGTTAACGATGAAATCAGTTAAATGAAGATGAAATCAGTTAACGATGAAATCAGTTAAAGATGAAATCAGTTAACGATGAAATCAGTTAAAGATGAAATCTGTTAACGATGGAATCAGTTAAATGAAGATGAAATCAGTTAACGGTGAAATCAGTTAACGGTGAAATCAGTTAACGATGGAATCAGTTAACGATGAGATCAGTTAACGATGGAATCAGTTAAATGAAGATGAAATCAGTTAACGATGGAATCAGTTAAATGAAGATGAAATCAGTCAACGATGAAATCAGTTAAATGAAGATGAAATCAGTTAACGATGAAATCAGTTAAAGATGAAATCAGTTAACGATGAAATCAGTTAACGATGAAATCAGTTAAATGAAGATGAAATCAGTTAACGATGAAATCAGTTAACGATGAAATCAGTTAAATGAAGAATGAAAATGAAATCAGTTAAATGAAGATGAAATCAGTTAACGATGAAATCAGTAAACGATGAAATCAGTTAACGATGGAATCAGTTAAATGAAGATGAAATCAGTTAACGATGAAATCAGTTAACGATGAAATCAGTTAAATGAAGATGAAATCAGTTAACGATGAAATCAGTTAACGATGGAATCAGTTAACGATGAAATCAGTTAAATGAAGATGAAATCAGTTAACGATGAAATCAGTTAAATGAAGATGAAATCAGTTAACGATGAAATCAGTTAACGATGAAATCAGTTAACGATGGAATCAGTTAAATGAAGATGAAATCAGTTAACGATGAAATCAGTTAACGATGGAATCAGTTAACGATGAAATCAGTTAACGATGGAATCAGTTAAATGAAGATGAAATCAGTTAACGATGAAATCAGTTAACGATGGAATCAGTTAAATGAAGATGAAATCAGTTAACGATGAAATCAGTTAAATGAAGATGAAATCAGTTAACGATGAAATCAGTTAAATGAAGATGAAATCAGTTAACGATGAAATCAGTTAACGATGAAATCAGTTAACGATGGAATCAGTTAACGATGGAATCAGTTAAATGAAGATGAAATCAGTTAACGATGAAATCAGTTAAATGAAGATGAAATCAGTTAACGATGAAATCAGTTAAAGATGAAATCAGTTAACGATGGAATCAGTTAACGATGAAATCAGTTAAATGAAGATGAAATCAGTTAAATGAAGATGAAATCAGTTAAATGAAGATGAAATCAGTTAACGATGAAATCAGTTAACGATGAAATCAGTTAAATGAAGATGAAATCAGTTAACGATGAAATCAGTTAACGATGAAATCAGTTAAATGAAGATGAAATCAGTTAACGATGAAATCAGTTAACGATGGAATCAGTTAACGATGAAATCAGTTAACGATGAAATCAGTTAAATGAAGATGAAATCAGTTAACGATGAAATCAGTTAACGATGAAATCAGTTAACGATGAAATCAATTAAATGAAGATGAAATCAGTTAACGATGAAATCAGTTAAATGAAGATGAAATCAGTTAACGATGAAATCAGTTAAAGATGAAATCAGTTAACGATGAAATCAGTTAACGATGAAATCAGTTAAATGAAGATGAAATCAGTTAACGATGAAATCAGTTAAAGATGAAATCAGTTAAATGAAGATGAAATCAGTTAACGATGAAATCAGTTAACGATGAAATCAGTTAAATGAAGATGAAATCAGTTAACGATGAAATCAGTTAACGATGAAATCAATTAACGATGAAATCAGTTAAATGAAGATGAAATCAGTTAACGATGAAATCAGTTAAAGATGAAATCAGTTAACGATGAAATCAGTTAACGATGAAATCAGTTAAATGAAGATGAAATCAGTTAACGATGAAATCAGTTAAAGATGAAATCAGTTAAATGAAGATGAAATCAGTTAACGATGAAATCAGTTAACGATGAAATCAGTTAAATGAAGATGAAATCAGTTAACGATGAAATCAGTTAACGATGAAATCAATTAACGATGAAATCAGTTAAATGAAGATGAAATCAGTTAACGATGAAATCAGTTAACGATGAAATCAGTTAAATGAAGAATGAAGATGAAATCAGTTAACGATGAAATCAGTTAACGATGAAATCAGTTAACGATGAAATCAGTTAAATGAAGATGAAATCAGTTAACGATGAAATCAGTTAACGATGAAATCAGTTAACGATGAAATCAGTTAAATGAAGATGAAATCAGTTAACGATGAAATCAGTTAACGATGAAATCAGTTAAATGAAGATGAAATCAGTTAACGATGAAATCAGTTAACGATGAAATCACTTAACGATGAAATCAGTTAAATGAAGATGAAATCAGTTAACGATGAAATCAGTTAAATGAAGATGAAATCAGTTAACGATGAAATCAGTTAAAGATGAAATCAGTTAACGATGGAATCAGTTAACGATGAAATCAGTTAACGATGAAATCAGTTAAATGAAGATGAAATCAGTTAACGATGAAATCAGTTAACGATGAAATCAGTTAAATGAAGATGAAATCAGTTAACGATGAAATCAGTTAACGATGGAATCAGTTAACGATGAAAGCAGTTAACGATGAAATCAGTTAAATGAAGATGAAATCAGTTAACGATGAAATCAGTTAACGATGAAATCAGTTAACGATGAAATCAATTAAATGAAGATGAAATCAGTTAACGATGAAATCAGTTAAATGAAGATGAAATCAGTTAACGATGAAATCAGTTAACGATGAAATCAGTTAACGATGAAATCAGTTAACGATGAAATCAGTTAAATGAAGATGAAATCAGTTAACGATGAAATCAGTTAACGATGAAATCAGTTAACGATGAAATCAGTTAAATGAAGATGAAATCAGTTAACGATGAAATCAGTTAAATGAAGAATGAAAATGAAATCAGTTAAATGAAGATGAAATCAGTTAACGATGAAATCAGTTAACGATGAAATCAGTTAACGATGAAATCAGTTAACGATGGAATCAGTTAAATGAAGATGAAATCAGTTCACGGTGAAATCAGTTCACGATGGAATCAGTTAACGATGAGATCAGTTAACGATGAAATCAGTTAACGATGAAATCAGTTAAATGAAGATGAAATCAGTTAACGATGAAATCAGTTAACGATGGAATCAGTTAAATGAAGATGAAATCAGTTAACGATGAAATCAGTTAAATGAAGATGAAATCAGTTAACGATGAAATCAGTTAACGATGAAATCAGTTAAATGAAGATGAAATCAGTTAACGATGAAATCAGTTAACGATGAAATCAGTTAAATGAAGATGAAATCAGTTAACGATGAAATCAGTTAACGATGAAATCAATTAAATGAAGATGAAATCAGTTAACGATGAAATCAGTTAAATGAAGATGAAATCAGTTAAAGATGAAATCAGTTAAAGATGAAATCAGTTAACGATGAAATCAGTTAACGATGAAATCAGTTAAATGAAGATGAAATCAGTTAACGATGAAATCAGTTAAAGATGAAATCAGTTAACGATGAAATCAGTTAACGATGAAATCAGTTAAATGAAGATGAAATCAGTTAACGATGAAATCAGTTAAATGAAGAATGAAAATGAAATCAGTTAAATGAAGATGAAATCAGTTAACGATGAAATCAGTTAACGATGAAATCAGTTAACGATGAAATCAGTTAACGATGAAATCAGTTAACGATGGAATCAGTTAAATGAAGATGAAATCAGTTCACGGTGAAATCAGTTAACGATGGAATCAGTTAACGATGAGATCAGTTAACGATGAAATCAGTTAACGATGAAATCAGTTAAATGAAGATGAAATCAGTTAACGATGAAATCAGTTAACGATGGAATCAGTTAAATGAAGATGAAATCAGTTAACGATGAAATCAGTTAAATGAAGATGAAATCAGTTAACGATGAAATCAGTTAACGATGAAATCAGTTAAATGAAGATGAAATCAGTTAACGATGAAATCAGTTAACGATGAAATCAGTTAAATGAAGATGAAATCAGTTAACGATGAAATCAGTTAACGATGGAATCAGTTAACGATGGAATCAGTTAAATGAAGATGAAATCAGTTAACGATGAAATCAGTTAAATGAAGATGAAATCAGTTAACGATGAAATCAGTTAAAGATGAAATCAGTTAACGATGAAATCAGTTAACGATGAAATCAGTTAAATGAAGATGAAATCAGTTAACGATGAAATCAGTTAAAGATGAAATCAGTTAACGATGAAATCAGTTAACGATGAAATCAGTTAAATGAAGATGAAATCAGTTAAATGAAGATGAAATCAGTTAAAGATGAAATCAGTTAACAATGAAATCAGTTAACGATGAAATCAGTTAAATGAAGATGAAATCAGTTAACGATGAAATCAGTTAACGATGAAATCAATTAACGATGAAATCAGTTAAATGAAGATGAAATCAGTTAACGATGAAATCAGTTAAAGATGAAATCAGTTAAATGAAGAATGAAGATGAAATCAGTTAACGATGAAATCAGTTAAATGAAGATGAAATCAGTTAACGATGAAATCAGTTAACGATGAAATCAGTTAAATGAAGAATGAAGATGAAATCAGTTAACGATGAAATCAATTAACGATGAAATCAGTTAACGATGAAATCAGTTAAATGAAGATGAAATCAGTTAACGATGAAATCAGTTAACGATGAAATCAGTTAAATGAAGAATGAAAATGAAATCAGTTAAATGAAGATGAAATCAGTTAACGATGAAATCAGTTAAAGATGAAATCAGTTAACGATGAAATCAGTTAACGATGAAATCAGTTAACGATGGAATCAGTTAAATGAAGATGAAATCAGTTCACGGTGAAATCAGTTAACGATGGAATCAGTTAACGATGAGATCAGTTAACGATGAAATCAGTTAAATGAAGATGAAATCAGTTAACGATGAAATCAGTTAAATGAAGATGAAAACAGTTAACGATGAAATCAGTTAAAGATGAAATCAGTTAACGATGAAATCAGTTAACGATGAAATCAGTTAAATGAAGATGAAATCAGTTAACGATGAAATCAGTTAACGATGAAATCAGTTAAATGAAGATGAAATCAGTTAACGATGAAATCAGTTAACGATGAAATCAGTTAAATGAAGATGAAATCAGTTAACGATGAAATCAGTTAACGATGAAATCAATTAAATGAAGATGAAATCAGTTAACGATGAAATCAGTTAACGATGAAATCAGTTAAATGAAGATGAAATCAGTTAAGGATGAAATCAGTTAACGATGAAATCAATTAAATGAAGATGAAATCAGTTAACGATGAAATCAGTTAAATGAAGATGAAATCAGTTAACGATGAAATCAGTTAAAGATGAAATCAGTTAACGATGGAATCAGTTAACGATGAAATCAGTTAACGATGAAATCAGTTAAATGAAGATGAAATCAGTTAACGATGAAATCAGTTAACGATGAAATCAGTTAACGATGAAATCAGTTAACGATGAAATCAGTTAAATGAAGACGAAATCAGTTAACGATGAAATCAGTTAAATGAAGACGAAATCAGTTAACGATGAAATCAGTTAAATGAAGATGAAATCAGTTAACGATGAAATCAGTTAAATGAAGATGAAATCAGTTAACGATGAAATCAGTTAACGATGAAATCAGTTAAATGAAGATGAAATCAGTTAACGATGAAATCAGTGAACGATGAAATCAGTTAAATGAAGATGAAATCAGTTAACGATGAAATCAGTTAACGATGAAATCAGTTAACGATGAAATCAGTTAAATGAAGATGAAATCAGTTAACGATGAAATCAGTTAACGATGAAATCACTTAACGATGAAATCAGTTAAATGAAGATGAAATCAGTTAACGATGAAATCAGTTAAAGATGAAATCAGTTAACGATGGAATCAGTTAACGATGAAATCAGTTAACGATGAAATCAGTTAAATGAAGATGAAATCAGTTAACGATGAAATCAGTTAACGATGAAATCAGTTAAATGAAGATGAAATCAGTTAACGATGAAATCAGTTAACGATGAAATCAGTTAAATGAAGATGAAATCAGTTAACGATGAAATCAGTTAACGATGAAATCAGTTAAAGATGAAATCAGTTAACGATGAAATCAGTTAAATGAAGATGAAATCAGTTAACGATGAAATCAGTTAACGATGAAATCAGTTAAAGATGAAATCAGTTAACGATGAAATCAGTTAAATGAAGATGAAATCAGTTAACGATGAAATCAGTTAACGATGAAATCAGTTAAATGAAGATGAAATCAGTTAACGATGAAATCAGTTAACGATGGAATCAGTTAACGATGAAATCAGTTAACGATGAAATCAGTTAAATGAAGATGAAATCAGTTAACGATGAAATCAGTTAACGATGAAATCAGTTAACGATGAAATCAATTAAATGAAGATGAAATCAGTTAAATGAAGATGAAATCAGTTAACGATGAAATCAGTTAAATGAAGATGAAATCAGTTAACGATGAAATCAGTTAAATGAAGAATGAAAATGAAATCAGTTAAATGAAGATGAAATCAGTTAACGATGAAATCAGTTAACGATGAAATCAGTTAAATGAAGATGAAATCAGTTAACGATGAAATCAGTTAAATGAAGATGAAATCAGTTAACGATGAAATCAGTTAACGATGGAATCAGTTAACGATGAAATCAGTTAACGATGAAATCAGTTAAATGAAGATGAAATCAGTTAACGATGAAATCAGTTAAATGAAGATGAAATCAGTTAACGATGAAATCAGTTAAAGATGAAATCAGTTAACGATGAAATCAGTTAACGATGAAATCAGTTAAATGAAGATGAAATCAGTTAACGATGAAATCAGTTAACGATGAAATCAGTTAACGATGGAATCAGTTAAATGAAGATGAAATCAGTTAACGATGAAATCAGTTAACGATGAAATCAGTTAACGATGAAATCAGTTAAATGAAGATGAAATCAGTTAACGATGAAATCAGTTAAAGATGAAATCAGTTAACGATGAAATCAGTTAACGATGGAATCAGTTAAATGAAGATGAAATCAGTTAACGATGAAATCAGTTAACGATGAAATCAGTTAAATGAAGATGAAATCAGTTAACGATGAAATCAGTTAAATGAAGATGAAATCAGTTAACGATGAAATCAGTTAACGATGAAATCAGTTAACGATGGAATCATTTAAATGAAGATGAAATCAGTTAACGATGAAATCAGTTAACGATGAAATCAGTTAAATGAAGATGAAATCAGTTAACGATGAAATCAGTTAAAGATGAAATCAGTTAACGATGAAATCAGTTAACGATGAAATCAGTTAAATGAAGATGAAATCAGTTAACGATGAAATCAGTTAACGATGAAATCAGTTAAATGAAGATGAAATCAGTTAACGATGAAATCAGTTAAATGAAGATGAAATCAGTTAACGATGAAATCAGTTAACGATGAAATCAGTTACATGAAGATGAAATCAGTTAACGATGAAATCAGTTAACGATGAAATCAATTAAATGAAGATGAAATCAGTTAACGATGAAATCAGTTAAAAGAAGATGAAATCAGTTAACGATGAAATCAGTTAACGATGAAATCAGTTAAATGAAGAATGAAAATGAAATCAGTTAAATGAAGATGAAATCAGTTAACGATGAAATCAGTTAAATGAAGATGAAATCAGTTAACGATGAAATCAGTTAACGATGGAATCAGTTAACGATGAAATCAGTTAACGATGAAATCAGTTAACGATGAAATCAGTTAAATGAAGATGAAATCAGTTAACGATGAAATCAGTTAACAATGAAATCAGTTAAATGAAGATGAAATCAGTTAACGATGAAATCACTTAACGATGAAATCAGTTAAATGAAGATGAAATCAGTTAACGATGAAATCAGTTAAAGATGAAATCAGTTAACGATGAAATCAGTTAACGATGGAATCAGTTAAATGAAGATGAAATCAGTTAACGATGAAATCAGTTAACGATGAAATCAGTTAACGATGGAATCAGTTAAATGAAGATGAAATCAGTTAACGATGAAATCAGTTAACGATGAAATCAGTTAACGATGAAATCAGTTAAATGAAGATGAAATCAGTTAACGATGAAATCAGTTAAAGATGAAATCAGTTAACGATGAAATCAGTTAACGATGAAATCAGTTAACGATGGAATCAGTTAAATGAAGATGAAATCAGTTAACGATGAAATCAGTTAACGATGAAATCAGTTAACGATGAAATCAGTTAAATGAAGATGAAATCAGTTAACGATGAAATCAGTTAACGATGAAATCAGTTAACGATGAAATCAGTTAACGATGAAATCAGTTAAATGAAGATGAAATCAGTTAACGATGAAATCAGTTAAATGAAGATGAAATCAGTTAACGATGAAATCAGTTAACGATGAAATCAGTTACATGAAGATGAAATCAGTTAACGATGAAATCAGTTAACGATGAAATCAATTAAATGAAGATGAAATCAGTTAACGATGAAATCAGTTAAAAGAAGATGAAATCAGTTAACGATGAAATCAGTTAACGATGAAATCAGTTAAATGAAGATGAAATCAGTTAACGATGAAATCAGTTAAATGAAGAATGAAAATGAAATCAGTTAAATGAAGATGAAATCAGTTAACGATGAAATCAGTTAAATGAAGATGAAATCAGTTAACGATGAAATCAGTTAACGATGAAATCAGTTAACGATGGAATCAGTTAACGATGAAATCAGTTAACGATGAAATCAGTTAACGATGAAATCAGTTAAATGAAGATGAAATCAGTTAACGATGAAATCAGTTAACAATGAAATCAGTTAAATGAAGATGAAATCAGTTAACGATGAAATCACTTAACGATGAAATCAGTTAAATGAAGATGAAATCAGTTAACGATGAAATCAGTTAAAGATGAAATCAGTTAACGATGGAATCAGTTAACGATGAAATCAGTTAACGATGAAATCAGTTAAATGAAGATGAAATCAGTTAACGATGAAATCAGTTAACGATGAAATCAGTTAACGATGAAATCAGTTAACGATGAAATCAGTTAACGATGAAATCAGTTAAATGAAGATGAAATCAGTTAACGATGGAATCAGTTAACGATGAAATCAGTTAAATGAAGATGAAATCAGTTAACGATGAAATCAGTTAACGATGAAATCAGTTAACGATGAAATCAATTAAATGAAGATGAAATCAGTTAACGATGAAATCAGTTAAATGAAGATGAAATCAGTTAACGATGAAATCAGTTAAAGATGAAATCAGTTAACGATGAAATCAGTTAACGATGAAATCAGTTAACGATGAAATCAGTTAACGATGAAATCAGTTAAATGAAGATGAAATCAGTTAACGATGAAATCAGTTAAAGATGAAATCATCTGATGAATCATCGATGAAATCGATGAAATCAGTTAAAGATGAAATCAGTTAACGATGAAATCAGTTAACGATGAAATCAGTTAACGATGGAATCAGTTAACGATGAAATCAGTTAACGATGAAATCAGTTAAATGAAGATGAAATCAGTTAACGATGAAATCAGTTAACAATAAAATCAGTTAAATGAAGATGAAATCAGTTAACGATGAAATCACTTAACGATGAAATCAGTTAAATGAAGATGAAATCAGTTAACGATGAAATCAGTTAAAGATGAAATCAGTTAACGATGGAATCAGTTAACGATGAAATCAGTTAACGATGAAATCAGTTAAATGAAGATGAAATCAGTTAACGATGAAATCAGTTAACGATGAAATCAGTTAAATGAAGATGAAATCAGTTAACGATGAAATCAGTTAAATGAAGAATGAAAATGAAATCAGTTAAATGAAGATGAAATCAGTTAACGATGAAATCAGTTAAATGAAGATGAAATCAGTTAACGATGAAATCAGTTAACGATGGAATCAGTTAACGATGAAATCAGTTAACGATGAAATCAGTTAAATGAAGATGAAATCAGTTAACGATGAAATCAGTTAACAATGAAATCAGTTAAATGAAGATGAAATCAGTTAACGATGAAATCACTTAACGATGAAATCAGTTAAATGAAGATGAAATCAGTTAACGATGAAATCAGTTAAAGATGAAATCAGTTAACGATGGAATCAGTTAACGATGAAATCAGTTAACGATGAAATCAGTTAAATGAAGATGAAATCAGTTAAATGAAGATGAAATCAGTTAACGATGAAATCAGTTAACGATGAAATCAGTTAAATGAAGATGAAATCAGTTAACGATGAAATCAGTTAACGATGAAATCAGTTAACGATGAAATCAATTAAATGAAGATGAAATCAGTTAACGATGAAATCAGTTAAATGAAGATGAAATCAGTTAACGATGAAATCAGTTAAAGATGAAATCAGTTAACGATGAAATCAGTTAACGATGAAATCAGTTAACGATGAAATCAGTTAAATGAAGATGAAATCAGTTAACGATGAAATCAGTTAAATGAAGAATGAAAATGAAATCAGTTAAATGAAGATGAAATCAGTTAACGATGAAATCAGTTAACGATGAAATCAGTTAACGATGGAATCAGTTAAATGAAGATGAAATCAGTTAACGATGAAATCAGTTAACGATGAAATCAGTTAACGATGAAATCAGTTAAATGAAGATGAAATCAGTTAACGATGAAATCAGTTAAATGAAGATGAAATCAGTTAACGATGAAATCAGTTAAAGATGAAATCAGTTAACGATGAAATCAGTTAACGATGAAATCAGTTAAATGAAGATGAAATCAGTTAACGATGAAATCAGTTAAAGATGAAATCAGTTAACGATGAAATCAGTTAACGATGAAATCATTTAAATGAAGATGAAATCAGTTAACGATGAAATCAGTTAACGATGAAATCAGTTAAATGAAGATGAAATCAGTTAACGATGAAATCAGTTAACGATGAAATCAGTTAACGATGAAATCAATTAAATGAAGATGAAATCAGTTAACGATGAAATCAGTTAAATGAAGATGAAATCATTTAACGATGAAATCAGTTAAAGATGAAATCAGTTAACGATGAAATCAGTTAACGATGAAATCAGTTAACGATGAAATCAGTTAAATGAAGATGAAATCAGTTAACGATGAAATCAGTTAAAGATGAAATCAGTTAACGATGAAATCAGTTAACGATGAAATCAGTTAAATGAAGATGAAATCAGTTAACGATGAAATCAGTTAACGATGAAATCAGTTAAATGAAGATGAAATCAGTTAACGATGAAATCAGTTAACGATGAAATCAGTTAACGATGAAATCAGTTAAATGAAGATGAAATCAGTTAACGATGAAATCAGTTAACGATGAAATCAGTTAACGATGAAATCAATTAAATGAAGATGAAATCAGTTAACGATGAAATCAGTTAAATGAAGATGAAATCAGTTAACGATGAAATCAGTTAAAGATGAAATCAGTTAACGATGAAATCAGTTAACGATAAAATCAGTTAAATGAAGATGAAATCAGTTAACGATGAAATCAGTTAACGATGAAATCAGTTAAATGAAGAATGAAAATGAAATCAGTTAAATGAAGATGAAATCAGTTAACGATGAAATCAGTTAACGATGGAATCAGTTAACGATGAAATCAGTTAACGATGAAATCAGTTAAATGAAGATGAAATCAGTTAACGATGAAATCAGTTAACAATGAAATCAGTTAAATGAAGATGAAATCAGTTAACGATGAAATCAGTTAACGATGAAATCAGTTAAATGAAGATGAAATCAGTTAAATGAAGATGAAATCAGTTAACGATGAAATCAGTTAACGATGAAATCAGTTAACGATGAAATCACTTAACGATGAAATCAGTTAAATGAAGATGAAATCAGTTAACGATGAAATCAGTTAAAGATGAAATCAGTTAACGATGGAATCAGTTAACGATGAAATCAGTTAACGATGAAATCAGTTAAATGAAGATGAAATCAGTTAACGATGAAATCAGTTAAAGATGAAATCAGTTAACGATGAAATCAGTTAACGATGAAATCAGTTAAATGAAGATGAAATCAGTTAACGATGAAATCAGTTAAAGATGAAATCAGTTAACGATGAAATCAGTTAACGATGAAATCATTTAAATGAAGATGAAATCAGTTAACGATGAAATCAGTTAACGATGAAATCAGTTAACGATGAAATCAGTTAAATGAAGATGAAATCAGTTAACGATGAAATCAGTTAACGATGAAATCAGTTAAATGAAGATGAAATCAGTTAACGATGAAATCAGTTAACGATGAAATCAGTTAAATGAAGATGAAATCAGTTAACGATGAAATCAGTTAACGATGGAATCAGTTAACGATGAAATCAGTTAACGATGAAATCAGTTAAATGAAGATGAAATCAGTTAACGATGAAATCAGTTAACGATGAAATCAGTTAACGATGAAATCAATTAAATGAAGATGAAATCAGTTAACGATGAAATCAGTTAAATGAAGATGAAATCAGTTAACGATGAAATCAGTTAAAGATGAAATCAGTTAACGATGAAATCAGTTAACGATGAAATCAGTTAAATGAAGATGAAATCAGTTAACGATGAAATCAGTTAAATGAAGAATGAAAATTAAATCAGTTAAATGAAGATGAAATCAGTTAACGATGAAATCAGTTAACGATGGAATCAGTTAACGATGAAATCAGTTAACGATGAAATCAGTTAAATGAAGATGAAATCAGTTAACGATGAAATCAGTTAACGATGAAATCAGTTAACGATGAAATCAGTTAAATGAAGATGAAATCAGTTAAAGATGAAATCAGTTAACGATGAAATCAGTTAACGATGAAATCAGTTAACGATGGAATCAGTTAAATGAAGATGAAATCAGTTAACGATGAAATCAGTTAACAATGAAATCAGTTAAATGAAGATGAAATCAGTTAACGATGAAATCACTTAACGATGAAATCAGTTAAATGAAGATGAAATCAGTTAACGATGAAATCAGTTAAAGATGAAATCAGTTAACGATGGAATCAGTTAACGATGAAATCAGTTAACGATGAAATCAGTTAAATGAAGATGAAATCAGTTAACGATGAAATAAGTTAAATGAAGATGAAATCAGTTAACGATGAAATCAGTTAACGATGAAATCAGTTAACGATGAAATCAGTTAAATGAAGATGAAATCAGTTAACGATGAAATCAGTTAACGATGAAATCAGTTAACGATGAAATCAGTTAAATGAAGATGAAATCAGTTAACGATGGAATCAGTTAACGATGAAATCAGTTAAATGAAGATGAAATCAGTTAACGATGAAATCAGTTAACGATGAAATCAGTTAACGATGAAATCAATTAAATGAAGATGAAATCAGTTAACGATGAAATCAGTTAAATGAAGATGAAATCAGTTAACGATGAAATCAGTTAAAGATGAAATCAGTTAACGATGAAATCAGTTAACGATGAAATCAGTTAAATGAAGATGAAATCAGTTAACGATGAAATCAGTTAACGATGAAATCAGTTAACGATGAAATCAGTTAAATGAAGATGAAATCAGTTAACGATGAAATCAGTTAAATGAAGATGAAATCAGTTAACGATGAAATCAGTTAACGATGAATCAGTTAACGATGAAATCAGTTAACGATGAAATCAGTTAAATGAAGATGAAATCAGTTAACGATGAAATCAGTTAACGATGAAATCAGTTAACGATGAAATCAGTTAAATGAAGATGAAATCAGTTAACGATGAAATCAGTTAACGATGAAATCAGTTAACGATGAAATCAGTTAAATGAAGATGAAATCAGTTAACGATGAAATCAGTTAACGATGAAATCAGTTAACGATGAAATCAGTTAAATGAAGATGAAATCAGTTAACGATGAAATCAGTTAACGATGAAATCAGTTAACGATGAAATCAGTTAAATGAAGATGAAATCAGTTAACGATGAAATCAGTTAAATGAAGATGAAATCAGTTAACGATGAAATCAGTTAAAGATGAAATCAGTTAACGATGAAATCAGTTAACGATGAAATCAGTTAAATGAAGATGAAATCAGTTAACGATGAAATCAGTTAAAGATGAAATCAGTTAACGATGAAATCAGTTAAATGAAGATGAAATCAGTTAACGATGAAATCAGTTAACGATGAAATCAGTTAAATGAAGATGAAATCAGTTAACGATGAAATCAGTTAACGATGAAATCAGTTAACGATGAAATCAGTTAAATGAAGATGAAATCAGTTAACGATGAAATCAGTTAAATGAAGATGAAATCAGTTAACGATGAAATCAGTTAAATGAAGATGAAATCAGTTAACGATGAAATCAGTTAACGATGAAATCAGTTAACGATGAAATCAGTTAAATGAAGATGAAATCAGTTAACGATGAAATCAGTTAACGATGAAATCAGTTAAATGAAGATGAAATCAGTTAACGATGAAATCAGTTAACGATGAAATCAGTTAACGATGAAATCAGTTAACGATGAAATCAGTTAACGATGAAATCAGTTAAATGAAGTATGATGAAATCAGTTAAATGAAGATGAAATCAGTTAACGATGAAATCAGTTAACGATGAAATCAGTTAATCAGTTAACGATGAAATCAGTTAAATGAAGATGAAATCAGTTAACGATGAAATCAGTTAAATGAAGATGAAATCAGTTAACGAAATCAGTTAACGATGGAATCAGTTAACGATGAAATCAGTTAAATGAAGATGAAATCAGTTAACGATGAAATCAGTTAACGATGAAATCAGTTAAATGAAGATGAAATCAGTTAACGATGAAATCAGTTAACGATGAAATCAGTTAACGATGAAATCAGTTAAATGAAGATGAAATCAGTTAACGATGAAATCAGTTAACGATGAAATCAGTTAACGATGGAATCAGTTAAATGAAGATGAAATCAGTTAACGATGAAATCAGTTAACGATGAAATCAGTTAACGATGAAATCAGTTAAATGAAGATGAAATCAGTTAACGATGAAATCAGTTAAATGAAGATGAAATCAGTTAACGATGAAATCAGTTAAAGATGAAATCAGTTAACGATGAAATCAGTTAACGATGAAATCAGTTAAATGAAGATGAAATCAGTTAACGATGAAATCAGTTAAAGATGAAATCAGTTAACGATGAAATCAGTTAACGATGAAATCAGTTAAATGAAGATGAAATCAGTTAACGATGAAATCAGTTAACGATGAAATCAGTTAAATGAAGATGAAATCAGTTAACGATGAAATCAGTTAACGATGAAATCAGTTAAATGAAGATGAAATCAGTTAACGATGAAATCAGTTAACGATGAAATCAGTTAACGATGAAATCAATTAAATGAAGATGAAATCAGTTAACGATGAAATCAGTTAAATGAAGAATGAAAATGAAATCAGTTAAATGAAGATGAAATCAGTTAACGATGAAATCAGTTAACGATGAAATCAGTTAACGATGAAATCAGTTAAATGAAGATGAAATCAGTTAACGATGAAATCAGTTAAATGAAGATGAAATCAGTTAACGATGAAATCAGTTAACGATGGAATCAGTTAACGATGAAATCAGTTAAATGAAGATGAAATCAGTTAACGATGAAATCAGTTAACGATGAAATCAGTTAACGATGAAATCAGTTAAATGAAGATGAAATCAGTTAACGATGAAATCAGTTAAAGATGAAATCAGTTAACGATGAAATCAGTTAACGATGAAATCAGTTAAATGAAGATGAAATCAGTTAACGATGAAATCAGTTAACGATGAAATCAGTTAACGATGGAATCAGTTAAATGAAGATGAAATCAGTTAACGATGAAATCAGTTAACGATGAAATCAGTTAACGATGAAATCAGTTAAATGAAGATGAAATCAGTTAACGATGAAATCAGTTAAATGAAGATGAAATCAGTTAACGATGAAATCAGTTAAAGATGAAATCAGTTAACGATGAAATCAGTTAACGATGAAATCAGTTAAATGAAGATGAAATCAGTTAACGATGAAATCAGTTAAAGATGAAATCAGTTAACGATGAAATCAGTTAACGATGAAATCATTTAAATGAAGATGAAATCAGTTAACGATGAAATCAGTTAACGATGAAATCAGTTAACGATGAAATCAGTTAAATGAAGATGAAATCAGTTAACGATGAAATCAGTTAACGATGAAATCAGTTAAATGAAGATGAAATCAGTTAACGATGAAATCAGTTAACGATGAAATCAGTTAACGATGAAATCAGTTAACGATGAAATCAATTAAATGAAGATGAAATCAGTTAACGATGAAATCAGTTAAATGAAGATGAAATCAGTTAACGATGAAATCAGTTAAAGATGAAATCAGTTAACGATGAAATCAGTTAACGATGAAATCAGTTAACGATGAAATCAGTTAAATGAAGATGAAATCAGTTAACGATGAAATCAGTTAAAGATGAAATCAGTTAACGATGAAATCAGTTAAATGAAGATGAAATCAGTTAACGATGAAATCAGTTAAAGATGAAATCAGTTAACGATGAAATCAGTTAACGATGAAATCATTTAAATGAAGATGAAATCAGTTAACGATGAAATCAGTTAACGATGAAATCAGTTAACGATGAAATCAGTTAAATGAAGATGAAATCAGTTAACGATGAAATCAGTTAACGATGAAATCAGTTAAATGAAGATGAAATCAGTTAACGATGAAATCAGTTAACGATGAAATCAGTTAACGATGAAATCAGTTAACGATGAAATCAATTAAATGAAGATGAAATCAGTTAACGATGAAATCAGTTAAATGAAGATGAAATCAGTTAACGATGAAATCAGTTAAAGATGAAATCAGTTAACGATGAAATCAGTTAACGATGAAATCAGTTAACGATGAAATCAGTTAAATGAAGATGAAATCAGTTAACGATGAAATCAGTTAACGATGAAATCAGTTAAAGATGAAATCAGTTAACGATGAAATCAGTTAACGATGAAATCAGTTAACGATGAAATCAGTTAAATGAAGATGAAATCAGTTAACGATGAAATCAGTTAACGATGAAATCAGTTAAATGAAGAATGAAAATGAAATCAGTTAAATGAAGATGAAATCAGTTAACGATGAAATCAGTTAACGATGAAATCAGTTAACGATGGAATCAGTTAACGATGAAATCAGTTAACGATGAAATCAGTTAAATGAAGATGAAATCAGTTAACGATGAAATCAGTTAACAATGAAATCAGTTAAATGAAGATGAAATCAGTTAACGATGAAATCAGTTAACGATGAAATCACTTAACGATGAAATCACTTAACGATGAAATCAGTTAAATGAAGATGAAATCAGTTAACGATGAAATCAGTTAAAGATGAAATCAGTTAACGATGGAATCAGTTAACGATGAAATCAGTTAACGATGAAATCAGTTAAATGAAGATGAAATCAGTTAACGATGAAATCAGTTAACGATGAAATCAGTTAAATGAAGATGAAATCAGTTAACGATGAAATCAGTTAAAGATGAAATCAGTTAACGATGAAATCAGTTAACGATGAAATCAGTTAAATGAAGATGAAATCAGTTAACGATGAAATCAGTTAAAGATGAAATCAGTTAACGATGAAATCAGTTAACGATGAAATCAGTTAAATGAAGATGAAATCAGTTAATGATGAAATCAGTTAACGATGGAATCAGTTAACGATGAAATCAGTTAACGATGAAATCAGTTAAATGAAGATGAAATCAGTTAACGATGAAATCAGTTAACGATGAAATCAGTTAACGATGAAATCAATTAAATGAAGATGAAATCAGTTAACGATGAAATCAGTTAAATGAAGATGAAATCAGTTAACGATGAAATCAGTTAAAGATGAAATCAGTTAACGATGAAATCAGTTAACGATGAAATCAGTTAAATGAAGATGAAATCAGTTAACGATGAAATCAGTTAAATGAAGAATGAAAATGAAATCAGTTAAATGAAGATGAAATCAGTTAACGATGAAATCAGTTAACGATGAAATCAGTTAACGATGAAATCAGTTAAATGAAGATGAAATCAGTTAACGATGAAATCAGTTAACGATGAAATCAGTTAAATGAAGATGAAATCAGTTAACGATGAAATCAGTTAACGATGAAATCAGTTAAATGAAGATGAAATCAGTTAACGATGAAATCAGTTAACGATGAAATCAGTTAACGATGAAATCAATTAAATGAAGATGAAATCAGTTAACGATGAAATCAGTTAAATGAAGATGAAATCAGTTAACGATGAAATCAGTTAAAGATGAAATCAGTTAACGATGAAATCAGTTAACGATGAAATCAGTTAAATGAAGATGAAATCAGTTAACGATGAAATCAGTTAAATGAAGAATGAAAATGAAATCAGTTAAATGAAGATGAAATCAGTTAACGATGAAATCAGTTAACGATGAAATCAGTTAACGATGAAATCAGTTAAATGAAGATGAAATCAGTTAACGATGAAATCAGTTAACGATGAGAAATCAGTTAAATGAAGATGAAATCAGTTAACGATGAAATCAGTTAACGATGAAATCAGTTAAATGAAGATGAAATCAGTTAACGATGAAATCAGTTAACGATGAAATCAGTTAACGATGAAATCAGTTAACGATGGAATCAGTTAAATGAAGATGAAATCAGTTAACGATGAAATCAGTTAACGATGAAATCAGTTAAATGAAGATGAAATCAGTTAACGATGAAATCAGTTAAAGATGAAATCAGTTAACGATGAAATCAGTTAACGATGAAATCAGTTAAATGAAGATGAAATCAGTTAACGATGAAATCAGTTAAAGATGAAATCAGTTAACGATGAAATCAGTTAAATGAAGATGAAATCAGTTAATGATGAAATCAGTTAACGATGGAATCAGTTAACGATGAAATCAGTTAACGATGAAATCAGTTAAATGAAGATGAAATCAGTTAACGATGAAATCAGTTAACGATGAAATCAGTTAACGATGAAATCAATTAAATGAAGATGAAATCAGTTAACGATGAAATCAGTTAAATGAAGATGAAATCAGTTAACGATGAAATCAGTTAAAGATGAAATCAGTTAACGATGAAATCAGTTAACGATGAAATCAGTTAAATGAAGATGAAATCAGTTAACGATGAAATCAGTTAAATGAAGAATGAAAATGAAATCAGTTAAATGAAGATGAAATCAGTTAACGATGAAATCAGTTAACGATGAAATCAGTTAACGATGAAATCAGTTAAATGAAGATGAAATCAGTTAACGATGAAATCAGTTAACGATGAAATCAGTTAAATGAAGATGAAATCAGTTAACGATGAAATCAGTTAACGATGAAATCAGTTAAATGAAGATGAAATCAGTTAACGATGAAATCAGTTAACGATGAAATCAGTTAACGATGAAATCAGTTAACGATGGAATCAGTTAAATGAAGATGAAATCAGTTAACGATGAAATCAGTTAACGATGAAATCAGTTAAATGAAGATGAAATCAGTTAACGATGAAATCAGTTAAATGAAGATGAAATCAGTTAACGATGAAATCAGTTAACGATGGAATCAGTTAACGATGAAATCAGTTAACGATGAAATCAGTTAAATGAAGATGAAATCAGTTAACGATGAAATCAGTTAACGATGGAATCAGTTAAATGAAGATGAAATCAGTTAACGATGAAATCAGTTAACGATGAAATCAGTTAAATGAAGATGAAATCAGTTAACGATGAAATCAGTTAACGATGAAATCAGTTAACGATGGAATCAGTTAAATGAAGATGAAATCAGTTAACGATGAAATCAGTTAACGATGAAATCAGTTAAATGAAGATGAAATCAGTTAACGATGAAATCAGTTAAATGAAGATGAAATCAGTTAACGATGAAATCAGTTAAATGAAGATGAAATCAGTTAACGATGAAATCAGTTAACGATGAAATCAGTTAAATGAAGATGAAATCAGTTAACGATGAAATCAGTTAACGATGAAATCAATTAAATGAAGATGAAATCAGTTAAATGAAGAATGAAAATGAAATCAGTTAAATGAAGATGAAATCAGTTAACGATGAAATCAGTTAACGATGAAATCAGTTAACGATGGAATCAGTTAACGATGAAATCAGTTAACGATGAAATCAGTTAAATGAAGATGAAATCAGTTAACGATGAAATCAGTTAACAATGAAATCAGTTAAATGAAGATGAAATCAGTTAACGATGAAATCAGTTAACGATGAAATCAGTTAACGATGAAATCACTTAACGATGAAATCAGTTAAATGAAGATGAAATCAGTTAACGATGAAATCAGTTAAAGATGAAATCAGTTAACGATGGAATCAGTTAACGATGAAATCAGTTAACGATGAAATCAGTTAAATGAAGATGAAATCAGTTAACGATGAAATCAGTTAACGATGAAATCAGTTAAATGAGGATGAAATCAGTTAACGATGAAATCAGTTAAAGATGAAATCAGTTAACGATGAAATCAGTTAACGATGAAATCAGTTAAATGAAGATGAAATCAGTTAACGATGAAATCAGTTAAAGATGAAATCAGTTAACGATGAAATCAGTTAACGATGAAATCAGTTAAATGAAGATGAAATCAGTTAATGATGAAATCAGTTAACGATGGAATCAGTTAACGATGAAATCAGTTAACGATGAAATCAGTTAAATGAAGATGAAATCAGTTAACGATGAAATCAGTTAACGATGAAATCAGTTAACGATGAAATCAATTAAATGAAGATGAAATCAGTTAACGATGAAATCAGTTAAATGAAGATGAAATCAGTTAACGATGAAATCAGTTAAAGATGAAATCAGTTAACGATGAAATCAGTTAACGATGAAATCAGTTAAATGAAGATGAAATCAGTTAACGATGAAATCAGTTAAATGAAGAATGAAAATGAAATCAGTTAAATGAAGATGAAATCAGTTAACGATGAAATCAGTTAACGATGAAATCAGTTAAATGAAGATGAAATCAGTTAACGATGAAATCAGTTAACGATGAAATCAGTTAACGATGAAATCAGTTAAATGAAGATGAAATCAGTTAACGATGAAATCAGTTAACGATGAAATCAGTTAACGATGAAATCAGTTAAATGAAGATGAAATCAGTTAACGATGAAATCAGTTAAAGATGAAATCAGTTAACGATGAAATCAGTTAACGATGAAATCAGTTAACGATGGAATCAGTTAAATGAAGATGAAATCAGTTAAATGAAGATGAAATCAGTTAACGATGAAATCAGTTAACGATGAAATCAGTTAAATGAAGATGAAATCAGTTAACGATGAAATCAGTTAAATGAAGATGAAATCAGTTAACGATGAAATCAGTTAACGATGAAATCAGTTAACGATGGAATCAGTTAACGATGAAATCAGTTAACGATGAAATCAGTTAAATGAAGATGAAATCAGTTAACGATGAAATCAGTTAACGATGGAATCAGTTAAATGAAGATGAAATCAGTTAACGATGAAATCAGTTAACGATGAAATCAGTTAAATGAAGATGAAATCAGTTAACGATGAAATCAGTTAACGATGAAATCAGTTAACGATGGAATCAGTTAAATGAAGATGAAATCAGTTAACGATGAAATCAGTTAACGATGAAATCAGTTAAATGAAGATGAAATCAGTTAACGATGAAATCAGTTAAATGAAGATGAAATCAGTTAACGATGAAATCAGTTAACGATGAAATCAGTTAAATGAAGATGAAATCAGTTAACGATGAAATCAGTTAACGATGGAATCAGTTAACGATGAAATCAGTTAACGATGAAATCAGTTAAATGAAGATGAAATCAGTTAACGATGAAATCAGTTAACGATGGAATCAGTTAAATGAAGATGAAATCAGTTAACGATGAAATCAGTTAACGATGAAATCAGTTAAATGAAGATGAAATCAGTTAACGATGAAATCAGTTAACGATGAAATCAGTTAACGATGAAATCAGTTAACGATGGAATCAGTTAAATGAAGATGAAATCAGTTAACGATGAAATCAGTTAACGATGAAATCAGTTAAATGAAGATGAAATCAGTTAACGATGAAATCAGTTAAATGAAGATGAAATCAGTTAACGATGAAATCAGTTAACGATGAAATCAGTTAAATGAAGATGAAATCAGTTAACGATGAAATCAGTTAACGATGAAATCAATTAAATGAAGATGAAATCAGTTAACGATGAAATCAGTTAAAAGAAGATGAAATCAGTTAACGATGAAATCAGTTAACGATGAAATCAGTTAAATGAAGATGAAATCAGTTAACGATGAAATCAGTTAAATGAAGAATGAAAATGAAATCAGTTAAATGAAGATGAAATCAGTTAACGATGAAATCAGTTAAATGAAGATGAAATCAGTTAACGATGAAATCAGTTAACGATGAAATCAGTTAACGATGGAATCAGTTAACGATGAAATCAGTTAACGATGAAATCAGTTAAATGAAGATGAAATCAGTTAACGATGAAATCAGTTAACAATGAAATCAGTTAAATGAAGATGAAATCAGTTAACGATGAAATCAGTTAACGATGAAATCAGTTAACGATGAAATCAGTTAAATGAAGATGAAATCAGTTAACGATGAAATCAGTTAACGATGAAATCAGTTAAATGAAGATGAAATCAGTTAACGATGAAATCAGTTAACGATGAAATCAGTTAAATGAAGATGAAATCAGTTAACGATGAAATCAGTTAACGATGGAATCAGTTAACGATGAAATCAGTTAACGATGAAATCAGTTAAATGAAGATGAAATCAGTTAACGATGAAATCAGTTAACGATGAAATCAGTTAAATGAAGATGAAATCAGTTAACGATGAAATCAGTTAACGATGAAATCAGTTAACGATGAAATCAGTTAACGATGAAATCAGTTAACGATGAAATCAGTTAAATGAAGATGAAATCAGTTAACGATGAAATCAGTTAACGATGAAATCAGTTAAATGAAGATGAAATCAGTTAACGATGAAATCAGTTAACGATGAAATCAGTTAAATGAAGATGAAATCAGTTAACGATGAAATCAGTTAAATGAAGATGAAATCAGTTAACGATGAAATCAGTTAACGATGAAATCAGTTAACAATGAAATCAATTAAATGAAGATGAAATCAGTTAACGATGAAATCAGTTAAATGAAGAATGAAAATGAAATCAGTTAAATGAAGATGAAATCAGTTAACGATGAAATCAGTTAACGATGAAATCAGTTAACGATGAAATCAGTTAAATGAAGATGAAATCAGTTAACGATGAAATCAGTTAAATGAAGATGAAATCAGTTAACGATGAAATCAGTTAACGATGAAATCAGTTAACGATGGAATCAGTTAACGATGAAATCAGTTAACGATGAAATCAGTTAAATGAAGATGAAATCAGTTAACGATGAAATCAGTTAACGATGAAATCAGTTAACGATGAAATCAGTTAAATGAAGATGAAATCAGTTAACGATGAAATCAGTTAAAGATGAAATCAGTTAACGATGAAATCAGTTAACGATGAAATCAGTTAAATGAAGATGAAATCAGTTAACGATGAAATCAGTTAACGATGAAATCAGTTAACGATGGAATCAGTTAAATGAAGATGAAATCAGTTAACGATGAAATCAGTTAACGATGAAATCAGTTAACGATGAAATCAGTTAAATGAAGATGAAATCAGTTAACGATGAAATCAGTTAAATGAAGATGAAATCAGTTAACGATGAAATCAGTTAAATGAAGATGAAATCAGTTAACGATGAAATCAGTTAACGATGGAATCAGTTAAATGAAGATGAAATCAGTTAACGATGAAATCAGTTAACGATGAAATCAGTTAACGATGAAATCAGTTAAATGAAGATGAAATCAGTTAACGATGAAATCAGTTAACGATGGAATCAGTTAAATGAAGATGAAATCAGTTAACGATGAAATCAGTTAACGATGAAATCAGTTAACGATGAAATCAGTTAAATGAAGATGAAATCAGTTAACGATGAAATCAGTTAAATGAAGATGAAATCAGTTAACGATGAAATCAGTTAAATGAAGATGAAATCAGTTAACGATGAAATCAGTTAAAGATGAAATCAGTTAACGATGAAATCAGTTAACGATGAAATCAGTTAAATGAAGATGAAATCAGTTAACGATGAAATCAGTTAAAGATGAAATCAGTTAACGATGAAATCAGTTAACGATGAAATCAGTTAACGATGAAATCAATTAAATGAAGATGAAATCAGTTAACGATGAAATCAGTTAAATGAAGATGAAATCAGTTAACGATGAAATCAGTTAAAGATGAAATCAGTTAACGATGAAATCAGTTAACGATGAAATCAGTTAACGATGAAATCAGTTAAATGAAGATGAAATCAGTTAACGATGAAATCAGTTAACGATTAAATCAGTTAAATGAAGAATGAAAATGAAATCAGTTAAATGAAGATGAAATCAGTTAACGATGAAATCAGTTAACGATGGAATCAGTTAACGATGGAATCAGTTAACGATGAAATCAGTTAACGATGAAATCAGTTAAATGAAGATGAAATCAGTTAACGATGAAATCAGTTAACAATGAAATCAGTTAAATGAAGATGAAATCAGTTAACGATGAAATCAGTTAACGATGAAATCAGTTAAATGAAGATGAAATCAGTTAACGATGAAATCAGTTAACGATGAAATCAGTTAACGATGAAATCACTTAACGATGAAATCAGTTAAATGAAGATGAAATCAGTTAACGATGAAATCAGTTAAAGATGAAATCAGTTAACGATGGAATCAGTTAACGATGAAATCAGTTAACGATGAAATCAGTTAAATGAAGATGAAATCAGTTAACGATGAAATCAGTTAACGATGAAATCAGTTAAATGAAGATGAAATCAGTTAACGATGAAATCAGTTAAAGATGAAATCAGTTAACGATGAAATCAGTTAACGATGAAATCAGTTAAATGAAGATGAAATCAGTTAACGATGAAATCAGTTAAAGATGAAATCAGTTAACGATGAAATCAGTTAACGATGAAATCAGTTAAATGAAGATGAAATCAGTTAACGATGAAATCAGTTAACGATGGAATCAGTTAACGATGAAATCAGTTAACGATGAAATCAGTTAAATGAAGATGAAATCAGTTAACGATGAAATCAGTTAACGATGAAATCAGTTAACGATGAAATCAATTAAATGAAGATGAAATCAGTTAACGATGAAATCAGTTAAATGAAGATGAAATCAGTTAACGATGAAATCAGTTAAAGATGAAATCAGTTAACGATGAAATCAGTTAACGATGAAATCAGTTAAATGAAGATGAAATCAGTTAACGATGAAATCAGTTAAATGAAGAATGAAAATGAAATCAGTTAAATGAAGATGAAATCAGTTAACGATGAAATCAGTTAACGATGAAATCAGTTAAATGAAGATGAAATCAGTTAACGATGAAATCAGTTAACGATGAAATCAGTTAACGATGGAATCAGTTAAATGAAGATGAAATCAGTTAACGATGAAATCAGTTAACGATGAAATCAGTTAAATGAAGATGAAATCAGTTAACGATGAAATCAGTTAAATGAAGATGAAATCAGTTAACGATGAAATCAGTTAACGATGAAATCAGTTAACGATGGAATCAGTTAAATGAAGATGAAATCAGTTAACGATGGAATCAGTTAAATGAAGATGAAATCAGTTAACGATGAAATCAGTTAACGATGAAATCAGTTAACGATGAAATCAGTTAAATGAAGATGAAATCAGTTAACGATGAAATCAGTTAAATGAAGATGAAATCAGTTAACGATGAAATCAGTTAAAGATGAAATCAGTTAACGATGAAATCAGTTAACGATGAAATCAGTTAACGATGAAATCAGTTAAATGAAGATGAAATCAGTTAACGATGAAATCAGTTAAAGATGAAATCAGTTAACGATGAAATCAGTTAACGATGAAATCATTTAAATGAAGATGAAATCAGTTAACGATGAAATCAGTTAACGATGAAATCAGTTAACGATGAAATCAGTTAAATGAAGATGAAATCAGTTAACGATGAAATCAGTTAACGATGAAATCAGTTAACGATGAAATCAGTTAACGATGGAATCAGTTAAATGAAGATGAAATCAGTTAACGATGAAATCAGTTAACGATGAAATCAGTTAAATGAAGATGAAATCAGTTAACGATGAAATCAGTTAAATGAAGATGAAATCAGTTAACGATGAAATCAGTTAACGATGAAATCAGTTAACGATGGAATCAGTTAAATGAAGATGAAATCAGTTAACGATGGAATCAGTTAAATGAAGATGAAATCAGTTAACGATGAAATCAGTTAACGATGAAATCAGTTAACGATGAAATCAGTTAAATGAAGATGAAATCAGTTAACGATGAAATCAGTTAAATGAAGATGAAATCAGTTAACGATGAAATCAGTTAAAGATGAAATCAGTTAACGATGAAATCAGTTAACGATGAAATCAGTTAACGATGAAATCAGTTAAATGAAGATGAAATCAGTTAACGATGAAATCAGTTAAAGATGAAATCAGTTAACGATGAAATCAGTTAACGATGAAATCATTTAAATGAAGATGAAATCAGTTAACGATGAAATCAGTTAACGATGAAATCAGTTAACGATGAAATCAGTTAACGATGGAATCAGTTAAATGAAGATGAAATCAGTTAACGATGAAATCAGTTAACGATGAAATCAGTTAAATGAAGATGAAATCAGTTAACGATGAAATCAGTTAAATGAAGATGAAATCAGTTAACGATGAAATCAGTTAACGATGGAATCAGTTAACGATGAAATCAGTTAACGATGAAATCAGTTAAATGAAGATGAAATCAGTTAACGATGAAATCAGTTAACGATGGAATCAGTTAAATGAAGATGAAATCAGTTAACGATGAAATCAGTTAACGATGAAATCAGTTAAATGAAGATGAAATCAGTTAACGATGAAATCAGTTAACGATGAAATCAGTTAACGATGGAATCAGTTAAATGAAGATGAAATCAGTTAACGATGAAATCAGTTAACGATGAAATCAGTTAAATGAAGATGAAATCAGTTAACGATGAAATCAGTTAAATGAAGATGAAATCAGTTAACGATGAAATCAGTTAAATGAAGATGAAATCAGTTAACGATGAAATCAGTTAACGATGAAATCAGTTAAATGAAGATGAAATCAGTTAACGATGAAATCAGTTAACGATGAAATCAATTAAATGAAGATGAAATCAGTTAAATGAAGAATGAAAATGAAATCAGTTAAATGAAGATGAAATCAGTTAACGATGAAATCAGTTAACGATGAAATCAGTTAACGATGGAATCAGTTAACGATGAAATCAGTTAACGATGAAATCAGTTAAATGAAGATGAAATCAGTTAACGATGAAATCAGTTAACAATGAAATCAGTTAAATGAAGATGAAATCAGTTAACGATGAAATCAGTTAACGATGAAATCAGTTAACGATGAAATCACTTAACGATGAAATCAGTTAAATGAAGATGAAATCAGTTAACGATGAAATCAGTTAAAGATGAAATCAGTTAACGATGGAATCAGTTAACGATGAAATCAGTTAACGATGAAATCAGTTAAATGAAGATGAAATCAGTTAACGATGAAATCAGTTAACGATGAAATCAGTTAAATGAGGATGAAATCAGTTAACGATGAAATCAGTTAAAGATGAAATCAGTTAACGATGAAATCAGTTAACGATGAAATCAGTTAAATGAAGATGAAATCAGTTAACGATGAAATCAGTTAAAGATGAAATCAGTTAACGATGAAATCAGTTAACGATGAAATCAGTTAAATGAAGATGAAATCAGTTAATGATGAAATCAGTTAACGATGGAATCAGTTAACGATGAAATCAGTTAACGATGAAATCAGTTAAATGAAGATGAAATCAGTTAACGATGAAATCAGTTAACGATGAAATCAGTTAACGATGAAATCAATTAAATGAAGATGAAATCAGTTAACGATGAAATCAGTTAAATGAAGATGAAATCAGTTAACGATGAAATCAGTTAAAGATGAAATCAGTTAACGATGAAATCAGTTAACGATGAAATCAGTTAAATGAAGATGAAATCAGTTAACGATGAAATCAGTTAAATGAAGAATGAAAATGAAATCAGTTAAATGAAGATGAAATCAGTTAACGATGAAATCAGTTAACGATGAAATCAGTTAAATGAAGATGAAATCAGTTAACGATGAAATCAGTTAACGATGAAATCAGTTAACGATGAAATCAGTTAAATGAAGATGAAATCAGTTAACGATGAAATCAGTTAACGATGAAATCAGTTAACGATGAAATCAGTTAAATGAAGATGAAATCAGTTAACGATGAAATCAGTTAAAGATGAAATCAGTTAACGATGAAATCAGTTAACGATGAAATCAGTTAACGATGGAATCAGTTAAATGAAGATGAAATCAGTTAAATGAAGATGAAATCAGTTAACGATGAAATCAGTTAACGATGAAATCAGTTAAATGAAGATGAAATCAGTTAACGATGAAATCAGTTAAATGAAGATGAAATCAGTTAACGATGAAATCAGTTAACGATGAAATCAGTTAACGATGGAATCAGTTAACGATGAAATCAGTTAACGATGAAATCAGTTAAATGAAGATGAAATCAGTTAACGATGAAATCAGTTAACGATGGAATCAGTTAAATGAAGATGAAATCAGTTAACGATGAAATCAGTTAACGATGAAATCAGTTAAATGAAGATGAAATCAGTTAACGATGAAATCAGTTAACGATGAAATCAGTTAACGATGGAATCAGTTAAATGAAGATGAAATCAGTTAACGATGAAATCAGTTAACGATGAAATCAGTTAAATGAAGATGAAATCAGTTAACGATGAAATCAGTTAAATGAAGATGAAATCAGTTAACGATGAAATCAGTTAACGATGAAATCAGTTAAATGAAGATGAAATCAGTTAACGATGAAATCAGTTAACGATGGAATCAGTTAACGATGAAATCAGTTAACGATGAAATCAGTTAAATGAAGATGAAATCAGTTAACGATGAAATCAGTTAACGATGGAATCAGTTAAATGAAGATGAAATCAGTTAACGATGAAATCAGTTAACGATGAAATCAGTTAAATGAAGATGAAATCAGTTAACGATGAAATCAGTTAACGATGAAATCAGTTAACGATGAAATCAGTTAACGATGGAATCAGTTAAATGAAGATGAAATCAGTTAACGATGAAATCAGTTAACGATGAAATCAGTTAAATGAAGATGAAATCAGTTAACGATGAAATCAGTTAAATGAAGATGAAATCAGTTAACGATGAAATCAGTTAACGATGAAATCAGTTAAATGAAGATGAAATCAGTTAACGATGAAATCAGTTAACGATGAAATCAATTAAATGAAGATGAAATCAGTTAACGATGAAATCAGTTAAAAGAAGATGAAATCAGTTAACGATGAAATCAGTTAACGATGAAATCAGTTAAATGAAGATGAAATCAGTTAACGATGAAATCAGTTAAATGAAGAATGAAAATGAAATCAGTTAAATGAAGATGAAATCAGTTAACGATGAAATCAGTTAAATGAAGATGAAATCAGTTAACGATGAAATCAGTTAACGATGAAATCAGTTAACGATGGAATCAGTTAACGATGAAATCAGTTAACGATGAAATCAGTTAAATGAAGATGAAATCAGTTAACGATGAAATCAGTTAACAATGAAATCAGTTAAATGAAGATGAAATCAGTTAACGATGAAATCAGTTAACGATGAAATCAGTTAACGATGAAATCAGTTAAATGAAGATGAAATCAGTTAACGATGAAATCAGTTAACGATGAAATCAGTTAAATGAAGATGAAATCAGTTAACGATGAAATCAGTTAACGATGAAATCAGTTAAATGAAGATGAAATCAGTTAACGATGAAATCAGTTAACGATGGAATCAGTTAACGATGAAATCAGTTAACGATGAAATCAGTTAAATGAAGATGAAATCAGTTAACGATGAAATCAGTTAACGATGAAATCAGTTAAATGAAGATGAAATCAGTTAACGATGAAATCAGTTAACGATGAAATCAGTTAACGATGAAATCAGTTAACGATGAAATCAGTTAACGATGAAATCAGTTAAATGAAGATGAAATCAGTTAACGATGAAATCAGTTAACGATGAAATCAGTTAAATGAAGATGAAATCAGTTAACGATGAAATCAGTTAACGATGAAATCAGTTAAATGAAGATGAAATCAGTTAACGATGAAATCAGTTAAATGAAGATGAAATCAGTTAACGATGAAATCAGTTAACGATGAAATCAGTTAACAATGAAATCAATTAAATGAAGATGAAATCAGTTAACGATGAAATCAGTTAAATGAAGAATGAAAATGAAATCAGTTAAATGAAGATGAAATCAGTTAACGATGAAATCAGTTAACGATGAAATCAGTTAACGATGAAATCAGTTAAATGAAGATGAAATCAGTTAACGATGAAATCAGTTAAATGAAGATGAAATCAGTTAACGATGAAATCAGTTAACGATGAAATCAGTTAACGATGGAATCAGTTAACGATGAAATCAGTTAACGATGAAATCAGTTAAATGAAGATGAAATCAGTTAACGATGAAATCAGTTAACGATGAAATCAGTTAACGATGAAATCAGTTAAATGAAGATGAAATCAGTTAACGATGAAATCAGTTAAAGATGAAATCAGTTAACGATGAAATCAGTTAACGATGAAATCAGTTAAATGAAGATGAAATCAGTTAACGATGAAATCAGTTAACGATGAAATCAGTTAACGATGGAATCAGTTAAATGAAGATGAAATCAGTTAACGATGAAATCAGTTAACGATGAAATCAGTTAACGATGAAATCAGTTAAATGAAGATGAAATCAGTTAACGATGAAATCAGTTAAATGAAGATGAAATCAGTTAACGATGAAATCAGTTAAATGAAGATGAAATCAGTTAACGATGAAATCAGTTAACGATGGAATCAGTTAAATGAAGATGAAATCAGTTAACGATGAAATCAGTTAACGATGAAATCAGTTAACGATGAAATCAGTTAAATGAAGATGAAATCAGTTAACGATGAAATCAGTTAACGATGGAATCAGTTAAATGAAGATGAAATCAGTTAACGATGAAATCAGTTAACGATGAAATCAGTTAACGATGAAATCAGTTAAATGAAGATGAAATCAGTTAACGATGAAATCAGTTAAATGAAGATGAAATCAGTTAACGATGAAATCAGTTAAATGAAGATGAAATCAGTTAACGATGAAATCAGTTAAAGATGAAATCAGTTAACGATGAAATCAGTTAACGATGAAATCAGTTAAATGAAGATGAAATCAGTTAACGATGAAATCAGTTAAAGATGAAATCAGTTAACGATGAAATCAGTTAACGATGAAATCAGTTAACGATGAAATCAATTAAATGAAGATGAAATCAGTTAACGATGAAATCAGTTAAATGAAGATGAAATCAGTTAACGATGAAATCAGTTAAATGAAGATGAAATCAGTTAACGATGAAATCAGTTAAATGAAGATGAAATCAGTTAACGATGAAATCAGTTAACGATGAAATCAGTTAAATGAAGATGAAATCAGTTAACGATGAAATCAGTTAAAGATGAAATCAGTTAACGATGAAATCAGTTAACGATGAAATCAGTTAACGATGGAATCAGTTAACGATGGAATCAGTTAAATGAAGATGAAATCAGTTAACGATGAAATCAGTTAACGATGAAATCAGTTAAATGAAGATGAAATCAGTTAACGATGAAATCAGTTAAATGAAGATGAAATCAGTTAACGATGAAATCAGTTAACGATGAAATCAGTTAACGATGAAATCAATTAAATGAAGATGAAATCAGTTAACGATGAAATCAGTTAAATGAAGATGAAATCAGTTAACGATGAAATCAGTTAAAGATGAAATCAGTTAACGATGAAATCAGTTAACGATGAAATCAGTTAAATGAAGATGAAATCAGTTAACGATGAAATCAGTTAACGATGAAATCAGTTAAATGAAGAATGAAAATGAAATCAGTTAAATGAAGATGAAATCAGTTAACGATGAAATCAGTTAACGATGAAATCAGTTAACGATGGAATCAGTTAACGATGAAATCAGTTAACGATGAAATCAGTTAAATGAAGATGAAATCAGTTAAATGAAGATGAAATCAGTTAACGATGAAATCAGTTAACAATGAAATCAGTTAAATGAAGATGAAATCAGTTAACGATGAAATCAGTTAACGATGAAATCAGTTAAATGAAGATGAAATCAGTTAACGATGAAATCAGTTAACGATGAAATCAGTTAACGATGAAATCACTTAACGATGAAATCAGTTAAATGAAGATGAAATCAGTTAACGATGAAATCAGTTAAAGATGAAATCAGTTAACGATGGAATCAGTTAACGATGAAATCAGTTAACGATGAAATCAGTTAAATGAAGATGAAATCAGTTAACGATGAAATCAGTTAACGATGAAATCAGTTAACGATGGAATCAGTTAACGATGAAATCAGTTAACGATGGAATCAGTTAACGATGAAATCAGTTAACGATGAAATCAGTTAAATGAAGATGAAATCAGTTAACGATGAAATCAGTTAACAATGAAATCAGTTAAATGAAGATGAAATCAGTTAACGATGAAATCAGTTAACGATGAAATCAGTTAACGATGAAATCACTTAACGATGAAATCAGTTAAATGAAGATGAAATCAGTTAACGATGAAATCAGTTAAAGACGAAATCAGTTAACGATGGAATCAGTTAACGATGAAATCAGTTAACGATGAAATCAGTTAAATGAAGATGAAATCAGTTAACGATGAAATCAGTTAAATGAAGATGAAATCAGTTAACGATGAAATCAGTTAACGATGAAATCAGTTAAATGAAGATGAAATCAGTTAACGATGAAATCAGTTAACGATGAAATCAGTTAAATGAAGATGAAATCAGTTAACAATGAAATCAGTTAACGATGAAATCAGTTAAATGAAGATGAAATCAGTTAACGATGAAATCAGTTAACGATGAAATCAGTTAACGATGAAATCAGTTAAATGAAGATGAAATCAGTTAACGATGAAATCAGTTAAAGATGAAATCAGTTAACGATGAAATCAGTTAACGATGAAATCAGTTAACGATGAAATCAGTTAACGATGAAATCAGTTAAATGAAGATGAAATCAGTTAACGATGAAATCAGTTAACGATGAAATCAGTTAACGATGAAATCAGTTAAATGAAGATGAAATCAGTTAACGATGAAATCAGTTCACGATGAAATCAGTTAACAATGAAATCAATTAAATGAAGATGAAATCAGTTAACGATGAAATCAGTTAAATGAAGATGAAATCAGTTAACGATGAAATCAGTTCACGATGAAATCAGTTAACAATGAAATCAATTAAATGAAGATGAAATCAGTTAACGATGAAATCAGTTAAATGAAGAATGAAAATGAAATCAGTTAAATGAAGATGAAATCAGTTAACGATGAAATCAGTTAACGATGAAATCAGTTAAATGAAGATGAAATCAGTTAACGATGAAATCAGTTAACGATGGAATCAGTTAACGATGAAATCAGTTAACGATGAAATCAGTTAAATGAAGATGAAATCAGTTAACGATGAAATCAGTTAACGATGAAATCAGTTAACGATGAAATCAATTAAATGAAGATGAAATCAGTTAACGATGAAATCAGTTAAATGAAGATGAAATCAGTTAACGATGAAATCAGTTAAAGATGAAATCAGTTAACGATGAAATCAGTTAACGATGAAATCAGTTAAATGAAGATGAAATCAGTTAACGATGAAATCAGTTAAATGAAGAATGAAAATTAAATCAGTTAAATGAAGATGAAATCAGTTAACGATGAAATCAGTTAACGATGGAATCAGTTAACGATGAAATCAGTTAACGATGAAATCAGTTAAATGAAGATGAAATCAGTTAACGATGAAATCAGTTAACGATGAAATCAGTTAAATGAAGATGAAATCAGTTAAAGATGAAATCAGTTAACGATGAAATCAGTTAACGATGAAATCAGTTAACGATGGAATCAGTTAAATGAAGATGAAATCAGTTAACGATGAAATCAGTTAACAATGAAATCAGTTAAATGAAGATGAAATCAGTTAACGATGAAATCACTTAACGATGAAATCAGTTAAATGAAGATGAAATCAGTTAACGATGAAATCAGTTAACGATGGAATCAGTTAACGATGAAATCAGTTAACGATGAAATCAGTTAAATGAAGATGAAATCAGTTAACGATGAAATCAGTTAACGATGAAATCAGTTAACGATGAAATCAATTAAATGAAGATGAAATCAGTTAACGATGAAATCAGTTAAATGAAGATGAAATCAGTTAACGATGAAATCAGTTAACGATGAAATCAGTTAACGATGAAATCAGTTAAATGAAGATGAAATCAGTTAACGATGAAATCAGTTAAATGAAGAATGAAAATGAAATCAGTTAAATGAAGATGAAATCAGTTAACGATGAAATCAGTTAACGATGAAATCAGTTAACGATGAAATCAGTTAAATGAAGATGAAATCAGTTAAATGAAGATGAAATCAGTTAAATGAAGATGAAATCAGTTAACGATGAAATCAGTTAACGATGAAATCAGTTAAATGAAGATGAAATCAGTTAACGATGAAATCAGTTAAAGATGAAATCAGTTAACGATGAAATCAGTTAACGATGGAATCAGTTAAATGAAGATGAAATCAGTTAACGATGAAATCAGTTAACGATGAAATCAGTTAAATGAAGATGAAATCAGTTAACGATGAAATCAGTTAAATGAAGATGAAATCAGTTAACGATGAAATCAGTTAACGATGGAATCAGTTAACGATGAAATCAGTTAACGATGAAATCAGTTAAATGAAGATGAAATCAGTTAACGATGAAATCAGTTAACGATGGAATCAGTTAAATGAAGATGAAATCAGTTAACGATGAAATCAGTTAACGATGAAATCAGTTAACGATGAAATCAGTTAAATGAAGATGAAATCAGTTAACGATGAAATCAGTTAAATGAAGAATGAAAATGAAATCAGTTAAATGAAGATGAAATCAGTTAACGATGAAATCAGTTAACGATGAAATCAGTTAAATGAAGATGAAATCAGTTAACGATGAAATCAGTTAACGATGAAATCAGTTAACGATGGAATCAGTTAAATGAAGATGAAATCAGTTAACGATGAAATCAGTTAACGATGAAATCAGTTAACGATGGAATCAGTTAAATGAAGATGAAATCAGTTAACGATGGAATCAGTTAAATGAAGATGAAATCAGTTAACGATGAAATCAGTTAACGATGAAATCAGTTAACGATGAAATCAGTTAAATGAAGATGAAATCAGTTAACGATGAAATCAGTTAAATGAAGATGAAATCAGTTAACGATGAAATCAGTTAACGATGAAATCAGTTAACGATGAAATCAGTTAAATGAAGATGAAATCAGTTAACGATGAAATCAGTTAACGATGAAATCAGTTAACGATGAAATCAGTTAAATGAAGATGAAATCAGTTAACGATGAAATCAGTTAACGATGAAATCAGTTAACGATGAAATCAGTTAAATGAAGATGAAATCAGTTAACGATGAAATCAGTTAACGATGAAATCAGTTAAATGAAGATGAAATCAGTTAACGATGAAATCAGTTAACGATGAAATCAGTTAACGATGAAATCAATTAAATGAAGATGAAATCAGTTAACGATGAAATCAGTTAAATGAAGATGAAATCAGTTAACGATGAAATCAGTTAAAGATGAAATCAGTTAACGATGAAATCAGTTAACGATGAAATCAGTTAACGATGAAATCAGTTAACGATGAAATCAGTTAAATGAAGATGAAATCAGTTAACGATGAAATCAGTTAAATGAAGATGAAATCAGTTAACGATGAAATCAGTTAACGATGAAATCAGTTAACGATGAAATCAGTTAAATGAAGATGAAATCAGTTAACGATGAAATCAGTTAACGATGAAATCAGTTAACGATGAAATCAGTTAAATGAAGATGAAATCAGTTAACGATGAAATCAGTTAACGATGAAATCAGTTAACGATGAAATCAGTTAAATGAAGATGAAATCAGTTAACGATGAAATCAGTTAACGATGAAATCAGTTAAATGAAGATGAAATCAGTTAACGATGAAATCAGTTAACGATGAAATCAGTTAACGATGAAATCAATTAAATGAAGATGAAATCAGTTAACGATGAAATCAGTTAAATGAAGATGAAATCAGTTAACGATGAAATCAGTTAAAGATGAAATCAGTTAACGATGAAATCAGTTAACGATGAAATCAGTTAACGATGAAATCAGTTAAATGAAGATGAAATCAGTTAACGATGAAATCAGTTAAATGAAGATGAAATCAGTTAACGATGAAATCAGTTAACGATGAAATCAGTTAACGATGAAATCAGTTAAATGAAGATGAAATCAGTTAACGATGAAATCAGTTAAATGAAGATGAAATCAGTTAAAGATGAAATCAGTTAACGATGAAATCAGTTAACGATGAAATCAGTTAAATGAAGATGAAATCAGTTAAATGAAGATGAAATCAGTTAACGATGAAATCAGTTAACGATGAAATCAGTTAACGATGAAATCATTTAAATGAAGATGAAATCAGTTAACGATGAAATCAGTTAAATGAAGATGTAATCAGTTAACGATGAAATCAGTTAACGATGAAATCAGTTAACGATGAAATCAGTTAACGATGAAATCAGTTAAATGAAGATGAAATCAGTTAACGATGAAATCAGTTAACGATGAAATCAGTTAAATGAAGAATGAAAATGAAATCAGTTAAATGAAGATGAAATCAGTTAACGATGAAATCAGTTAACGATGAAATCAGTTAACGATGGAATCAGTTAACGATGAAATCAGTTAACGATGAAATCAGTTAAATGAAGATGAAATCAGTTAACGATGAAATCAGTTAACAATGAAATCAGTTAAATGAAGATGAAATCAGTTAACGATGAAATCAGTTAACGATGAAATCAGTTAACGATGAAATCACTTAACGATGAAATCAGTTAAATGAAGATGAAATCAGTTAACGATGAAATCAGTTAAATGAAGATGAAATCAGTTAACGATGAAATCAGTTAAAGATGAAATCAGTTAACGATGAAATCAGTTAACGATGAAATCAGTTAACGATGGAATCAGTTAAATGAAGATGAAATCAGTTAACGATGAAATCAGTTAACGATGAAATCAGTTAAATGAAGATGAAATCAGTTAACGATGAAATCAGTTAAATGAAGAATGAAAATGAAATCAGTTAAATGAAGATGAAATCAGTTAACGATGAAATCAGTTAACGATGAAATCAGTTAAATGAAGATGAAATCAGTTAACGATGAAATCAGTTAAAGATGAAATCAGTTAACGATGAAATCAGTTAACGATGAAATCAGTTAAATGAAGATGAAATCAGTTAACGATGAAATCAGTTAACGATGAAATCAGTTAAATGAAGAATGAAAATGAAATCAGTTAAATGAAGATGAAATCAGTTAACGATGAAATCAGTTAACGATGGAATCAGTTAACGATGAAATCAGTTAACGATGAAATCAGTTAAATGAAGATGAAATCAGTTAACGATGAAATCAGTTAAATGAAGAATGAAAATGAAATCAGTTAAATGAAGATGAAATCAGTTAACGATGAAATCAGTTAACGATGAAATCAGTTAACGATGAAATCAGTTAACGATGAAATCAGTTAACGATGAAATCACTTAACGATGAAATCAGTTAAATGAAGATGAAATCAGTTAACGATGAAATCAGTTAAAGATGAAATCAGTTAACGATGGAATCAGTTAACGATGAAATCAGTTAACGATGAAATCAGTTAAATGAAGATGAAATCAGTTAACGATGAAATCAGTTAACGATGAAATCAGTTAAATGAAGATGAAATCAGTTAACGATGAAATCAGTTAAAGATGAAATCAGTTAACGATGAAATCAGTTAACGATGAAATCAGTTAAATGAAGATGAAATCAGTTAACGATGAAATCAGTTAAAGATGAAATCAGTTAACGATGAAATCAGTTAACGATGAAATCAGTTAAATGAAGATGAAATCAGTTAATGATGAAATCAGTTAACGATGGAATCAGTTAACGATGAAATCAGTTAAATGAAGATGAAATCAGTTAACGATGAAATCAGTTAACAATGAAATCAATTAAATGAAGATGAAATCAGTTAACGATGAAATCAGTTAAATGAAGATGAAATCAGTTAACGATGAAATCAGTTAAAGATGAAATCAGTTAACGATGAAATCAGTTAACGATGAAATCAGTTAAATGAAGATGAAATCAGTTAACGATGAAATCAGTTAACGATGAAATCAGTTAACGATGAAATCAGTTAAATGAAGATGAAATCAGTTAAATGAAGATGAAATCAGTTAACGATGAAATCAGTTAAATGAAGATGAAATCAGTTAACGATGAAATCAGTTAACGATGAAATCAGTTAACGATGAAATCAGTTAAATGAAGATGAAATCAGTTAACGATGAAATCAGTTAAAGATGAAATCAGTTAACGATGAAATCAGTTAACGATGAAATCAGTTAACGATGGAATCAGTTAACGATGGAATCAGTTAAATGAAGATGAAATCAGTTAACGATGAAATCAGTTAACGATGAAATCAGTTAACGATGAAATCAGTTAAATGAAGATGAAATCAGTTAACGATGAAATCAGTTAAATGAAGATGAAATCAGTTAACGATGAAATCAGTTAACGATGAAATCAGTTAACGATGGAATCAGTTAACGATGAAATCAGTTAACGATGAAATCAGTTAAATGAAGATGAAATCAGTTAACGATGAAATCAGTTAACGATGAAATCAGTTAACGATGGAATCAGTTAACGATGAAATCAGTTAACGATGGAATCAGTTAACGATGAAATCAGTTAACGATGAAATCAGTTAAATGAAGATGAAATCAGTTAACGATGAAATCAGTTAACGATGGAATCAGTTAAATGAAGATGAAATCAGTTAACGATGAAATCAGTTAAATGAAGATGAAATCAGTTAACGATGAAATCAGTTAAATGAAGAATGAAAATGAAATCAGTTAAATGAAGATGAAATCAGTTAACGATGAAATCAGTTAACGATGAAATCAGTTAAATGAAGATGAAATCAGTTAACGATGAAATCAGTTAACGATGAAATCAGTTAACGATGGAATCAGTTAAATGAAGATGAAATCAGTTAACGATGAAATCAGTTAACGATGAAATCAGTTAAATGAAGATGAAATCAGTTAACGATGAAATCAGTTAAATGAAGATGAAATCAGTTAACGATGAAATCAGTTAACGATGAAATCAGTTAAATGAAGATGAAATCAGTTAACGATGAAATCAGTTAACGATGAAATCAATTAAATGAAGATGAAATCAGTTAACGATGAAATCAGTTAAAAGAAGATGAAATCAGTTAACGATGAAATCAGTTAACGATGAAATCAGTTAAATGAAGATGAAATCAGTTAACGATGAAATCAGTTAAATGAAGAATGAAAATGAAATCAGTTAAATGAAGATGAAATCAGTTAACGATGAAATCAGTTAAATGAAGATGAAATCAGTTAACGATGAAATCAGTTAACGATGAAATCAGTTAACGATGGAATCAGTTAACGATGAAATCAGTTAACGATGAAATCAGTTAAATGAAGATGAAATCAGTTAACGATGAAATCAGTTAACAATGAAATCAGTTAAATGAAGATGAAATCAGTTAACGATGAAATCAGTTAACGATGAAATCAGTTAACGATGAAATCACTTAACGATGAAATCAGTTAAATGAAGATGAAATCAGTTAACGATGAAATCAGTTAACGATGAAATCAGTTAACGATGGAATCAGTTAACGATGAAATCAGTTAACGATGAAATCAGTTAAATGAAGATGAAATCAGTTAACGATGGAATCAGTTAACGATGAAATCAGTTAACGATGGAATCAGTTAACGATGAAATCAGTTAACGATGAAATCAGTTAAATGAAGATGAAATCAGTTAACGATGAAATCAGTTAACAATGAAATCAGTTAAATGAAGATGAAATCAGTTAACGATGAAATCAGTTAACGATGAAATCAGTTAACGATGAAATCACTTAACGATGAAATCAGTTAAATGAAGATGAAATCAGTTAACGATGAAATCAGTTAAAGATGAAATCAGTTAACGATGAAATCACTTAACGATGAAATCAGTTAAATGAAGATGAAATCAGTTAACGATGGAATCAGTTAACGATGAAATCAGTTAACGATGAAATCAGTTAAATGAAGATGAAATCAGTTAACGATGAAATCAGTTAACAATGAAATCAGTTAAATGAAGATGAAATCAGTTAACGATGAAATCAGTTAACGATGAAATCACTTAACGATGAAATCAGTTAAATGAAGATGAAATCAGTTAACGATGAAATCAGTTAAAGATGAAATCAGTTAACGATGGAATCAGTTAACGATGAAATCAGTTAACGATGAAATCAGTTAAATGAAGATGAAATCAGTTAACGATGAAATCAGTTAACGATGAAATCAGTTAAATGAAGATGAAATCAGTTAACGATGAAATCAGTTAACGATGGAATCAGTTAACGATGAAATCAGTTAACGATGAAATCAGTTAAATGAAGATGAAATCAGTTAACGATGAAATCAGTTAACGATGAAATCAGTTAAATGAAGATGAAATCAGTTAACGATGAAATCAGTTAAAGATGAAATCAGTTAACGATGAAATCAGTTAACGATGAAATCAGTTAAATGAAGATGAAATCAGTTAACGATGAAATCAGTTAACGATGAAATCAGTTAACGATGAAATCAGTTAAATGAAGATGAAATCAGTTAACGATGAAATCAGTTAACGATGAAATCAGTTAAATGAAGATGAAATCAGTTAACGATGAAATCAGTTAACGATGAAATCAGTTAACGATGAAATCAATTAAATGAAGATGAAATCAGTTAACGATGAAATCAGTTAAATGAAGAATGAAAATGAAATCAGTTAAATGAAGATGAAATCAGTTAACGATGAAATCAGTTAAATGAAGATGAAATCAGTTAACGATGAAATCAGTTAACGATGAAATCAGTTAACGATGGAATCAGTTAACGATGAAATCAGTTAACGATGAAATCAGTTAAATGAAGATGAAATCAGTTAACGATGAAATCAGTTAACAATGAAATCAGTTAAATGAAGATGAAATCAGTTAACGATGAAATCAGTTAACGATGAAATCAGTTAACGATGAAATCACTTAACGATGAAATCAGTTAAATGAAGATGAAATCAGTTAACGATGAAATCAGTTAACGATGAAATCAGTTAACGATGGAATCAGTTAACGATGAAATCAGTTAACGATGAAATCAGTTAAATGAAGATGAAATCAGTTAACGATGGAATCAGTTAACGATGAAATCAGTTAACGATGGAATCAGTTAACGATGAAATCAGTTAACGATGAAATCAGTTAAATGAAGATGAAATCAGTTAACGATGAAATCAGTTAACAATGAAATCAGTTAAATGAAGATGAAATCAGTTAACGATGAAATCAGTTAACGATGAAATCAGTTAACGATGAAATCACTTAACGATGAAATCAGTTAAATGAAGATGAAATCAGTTAACGATGAAATCAGTTAAAGATGAAATCAGTTAACGATGAAATCACTTAACGATGAAATCAGTTAAATGAAGATGAAATCAGTTAACGATGGAATCAGTTAACGATGAAATCAGTTAACGATGAAATCAGTTAAATGAAGATGAAATCAGTTAACGATGAAATCAGTTAACAATGAAATCAGTTAAATGAAGATGAAATCAGTTAACGATGAAATCAGTTAACGATGAAATCACTTAACGATGAAATCAGTTAAATGAAGATGAAATCAGTTAACGATGAAATCAGTTAAAGATGAAATCAGTTAACGATGGAATCAGTTAACGATGAAATCAGTTAACGATGAAATCAGTTAAATGAAGATGAAATCAGTTAACGATGAAATCAGTTAACGATGAAATCAGTTAAATGAAGATGAAATCAGTTAACGATGAAATCAGTTAACGATGGAATCAGTTAACGATGAAATCAGTTAACGATGAAATCAGTTAAATGAAGATGAAATCAGTTAACGATGAAATCAGTTAACGATGAAATCAGTTAAATGAAGATGAAATCAGTTAACGATGAAATCAGTTAAAGATGAAATCAGTTAACGATGAAATCAGTTAACGATGAAATCAGTTAAATGAAGATGAAATCAGTTAACGATGAAATCAGTTAACGATGAAATCAGTTAACGATGAAATCAGTTAAATGAAGATGAAATCAGTTAACGATGAAATCAGTTAACGATGAAATCAGTTAAATGAAGATGAAATCAGTTAACGATGAAATCAGTTAACGATGAAATCAGTTAACGATGAAATCAATTAAATGAAGATGAAATCAGTTAACGATGAAATCAGTTAAATGAAGAATGAAAATGAAATCAGTTAAATGAAGATGAAATCAGTTAACGATGAAATCAGTTAACGATGAAATCAGTTAACGATGAAATCAGTTAAATGAAGATGAAATCAGTTAACGATGAAATCAGTTAAATGAAGATGAAATCAGTTAACGATGAAATCAGTTAACGTTGAAATCAGTTAACGATGGAATCAGTTAACGATGAAATCAGTTAACGATGAAATCAGTTAAATGAAGATGAAATCAGTTAACGATGAAATCAGTTAACGATGAAATCAGTTAACGATGAAATCAGTTAAATGAAGATGAAATCAGTTAACGATGAAATCAGTTAAAGATGAAATCAGTTAACGATGAAATCAGTTAACGATGAAATCAGTTAAATGAAGATGAAATCAGTTAACGATGAAATCAGTTAAAGATGAAATCAGTTAACGATGAAATCAGTTAACGATGAAATCAGTTAAATGAAGATGAAATCAGTTAACGATGAAATCAGTTAACGATGAAATCAGTTAACGATGGAATCAGTTAAATGAAGATGAAATCAGTTAACGATGAAATCAGTTAACGATGAAATCAGTTAACGATGAAATCAGTTAAATGAAGATGAAATCAGTTAACGATGAAATCAGTTAAATGAAGATGAAATCAGTTAACGATGAAATCAGTTAACGATGGAATCAGTTAACGATGAAATCAGTTAACGATGAAATCAGTTAAATGAAGATGAAATCAGTTAACGATGAAATCAGTTAACGATGAAATCAGTTAAATGAAGATGAAATCAGTTAACGATGAAATCAGTTAACGATGAAATCAGTTAACGATGAAATCAGTTAACGATGAAATCAGTTAACGATGGAATCAGTTAAATGAAGATGAAATCAGTTAACGATGAAATCAGTTAACGATGAAATCAGTTAAATGAAGATGAAATCAGTTAACGATGAAATCAGTTAAATGAAGAATGAAAATGAAATCAGTTAAATGAAGATGAAATCAGTTAACGATGAAATCAGTTAAATGAAGATGAAATCAGTTAACGATGAAATCAGTTAACGATGAAATCAGTTAACGATGGAATCAGTTAACGATGAAATCAGTTAACGATGGAATCAGTTAACGATGAAATCAGTTAACGATGAAATCAGTTAAATGAAGATGAAATCAGTTAACGATGAAATCAGTTAACAATGAAATCAGTTAAATGAAGATGAAATCAGTTAACGATGAAATCAGTTAACGATGAAATCAGTTAACGATGAAATCACTTAACGATGAAATCAGTTAAATGAAGATGAAATCAGTTAACGATGAAATCAGTTAAAGACGAAATCAGTTAACGATGGAATCAGTTAACGATGAAATCAGTTAACGATGAAATCAGTTAAATGAAGATGAAATCAGTTAACGATGAAATCAGTTAACGATGAAATCAGTTAAATGAAGATGAAATCAGTTAACGATGAAATCAGTTAACGATGAAATCAGTTAAATGAAGATGAAATCAGTTAACGATGAAATCAGTTAACGATGAAATCAGTTAACGATGGAATCAGTTAACGATGAAATCAGTTAACGATGAAATCAGTTAAATGAAGATGAAATCAGTTAACGATGAAATCAGTTAACGATGAAATCAGTTAAATGAAGATGAAATCAGTTAACGATGAAATCAGTTAACGATGAAATCAGTTAACGATGAAATCAGTTAAATGAAGATGAAATCAGTTAACGATGAAATCAGTTAAAGATGAAATCAGTTAACGATGAAATCAGTTAACGATGAAATCAGTTAACGATGAAATCAGTTAAATGAAGATGAAATCAGTTAACGATGAAATCAGTTAAAGATGAAATCAGTTAACGATGAAATCAGTTAACGATGAAATCAGTTAAATGAAGATGAAATCAGTTAACGATGAAATCAGTTAACGATGAAATCAGTTAACGATGAAATCAGTTAAATGAAGATGAAATCAGTTAACGATGAAATCAGTTAACGATGAAATCAGTTAAATGAAGATGAAATCAGTTAACGATGAAATCAGTTAACGATGAAATCAGTTAAATGAAGATGAAATCAGTTAACGATGAAATCAGTTAAATGAAGATGAAATCAGTTAACGATGAAATCAGTTAACGATGAAATCAGTTAACAATGAAATCAATTAAATGAAGATGAAATCAGTTAACGATGAAATCAGTTAAATGAAGAATGAAAATGAAATCAGTTAAATGAAGATGAAATCAGTTAACGATGAAATCAGTTAACGATGAAATCAGTTAAATGAAGATGAAATCAGTTAACGATGAAATCAGTTAAATGAAGATGAAATCAGTTAACGATGAAATCAGTTAACGATGAAATCAGTTAACGATGGAATCAGTTAACGATGAAATCAGTTAACGATGAAATCAGTTAAATGAAGATGAAATCAGTTAACGATGAAATCAGTTAACGATGAAATCAGTTAACGATGGAATCAGTTAACGATGAAATCAGTTAACGATGAAATCAGTTAACGATGAAATCAGTTAAATGAAGATGAAATCAGTTAACGATGAAATCAGTTAAAGATGAAATCAGTTAACGATGAAATCAGTTAACGATGAAATCAGTTAACGATGAAATCAATTAAATGAAGATGAAATCAGTTAACGATGAAATCAGTTAAATGAAGATGAAATCAGTTAACGATGAAATCAGTTAAAGATGAAATCAGTTAACGATGAAATCAGTTAACGATGAAATCAGTTAACGATGAAATCAGTTAAATGAAGATGAAATCAGTTAACGATGAAATCAGTTAACGATGAAATCAGTTAAATGAAGAATGAAAATGAAATCAGTTAAATGAAGATGAAATCAGTTAACGATGAAATCAGTTAACGATGGAATCAGTTAACGATGAAATCAGTTAACGATGAAATCAGTTAAATGAAGATGAAATCAGTTAACGATGAAATCAGTTAACAATGAAATCAGTTAAATGAAGATGAAATCAGTTAACGATGAAATCAGTTAACGATGAAATCAGTTAAATGAAGATGAAATCAGTTAACGATGAAATCAGTTAACGATGAAATCAGTTAACGATGAAATCACTTAACGATGAAATCAGTTAAATGAAGATGAAATCAGTTAACGATGAAATCAGTTAAAGATGAAATCAGTTAACGATGGAATCAGTTAACGATGAAATCAGTTAACGATGAAATCAGTTAAATGAAGATGAAATCAGTTAACGATGAAATCAGTTAACGATGAAATCAGTTAAATGAAGATGAAATCAGTTAACGATGAAATCAGTTAAAGATGAAATCAGTTAACGATGAAATCAGTTAACGATGAAATCAGTTAAATGAAGATGAAATCAGTTAACGATGAAATCAGTTAAAGATGAAATCAGTTAACGATGAAATCAGTTAACGATGAAATCAGTTAAATGAAGATGAAATCAGTTAACGATGAAATCAGTTAACGATGGAATCAGTTAACGATGAAATCAGTTAACGATGAAATCAGTTAAATGAAGATGAAATCAGTTAACGATGAAATCAGTTAACGATGAAATCAGTTAACGATGAAATCAATTAAATGAAGATGAAATCACTTAACGATGAAATCAGTTAAATGAAGATGAAATCAGTTAACGATGAAATCAGTTAAAGATGAAATCAGTTAACGATGAAATCAGTTAACGATGAAATCAGTTAAATGAAGATGAAATCAGTTAACGATGAAATCAGTTAAATGAAGAATGAAAATTAAATCAGTTAAATGAAGATGAAATCAGTTAACGATGAAATCAGTTAACGATGGAATCAGTTAACGATGAAATCAGTTAACGATGAAATCAGTTAAATGAAGATGAAATCAGTTAACGATGAAATCAGTTAACGATGAAATCAGTTAACGATGAAATCAGTTAAATGAAGATGAAATCAGTTAAAGATGAAATCAGTTAACGATGAAATCAGTTAACGATGAAATCAGTTAACGATGGAATCAGTTAAATGAAGATGAAATCAGTTAACGATGAAATCAGTTAACAATGAAATCAGTTAAATGAAGATGAAATCAGTTAACGATGAAATCACTTAACGATGAAATCAGTTAAATGAAGATGAAATCAGTTAACGATGAAATCAGTTAACGATGGAATCAGTTAACGATGAAATCAGTTAAATGAAGATGAAATCAGTTAACGATGAAATCAGTTAACGATGAAATCAGTTAACGATGAAATCAATTAAATGAAGATGAAATCAGTTAACGATGAAATCAGTTAAATGAAGATGAAATCAGTTAACGATGAAATCAGTTAACGATGAAATCAGTTAACGATGAAATCAGTTAAATGAAGATGAAATCAGTTAACGATGAAATCAGTTAAATGAAGAATGAAAATGAAATCAGTTAAATGAAGATGAAATCAGTTAACGATGAAATCAGTTAACGATGAAATCAGTTAAATGAAGATGAAATCAGTTAAATGAAGATGAAATCAGTTAACGATGAAATCAGTTAACGATGAAATCAGTTAAATGAAGATGAAATCAGTTAACGATGAAATCAGTTAACGATGAAATCAGTTAAATGAAGATGAAATCAGTTAACGATGAAATCAGTTAAAGATGAAATCAGTTAACGATGAAATCAGTTAACGATGAAATCAGTTAACGATGGAATCAGTTAAATGAAGATGAAATCAGTTAACGATGAAATCAGTTAACGATGAAATCAGTTAAATGAAGATGAAATCAGTTAACGATGAAATCAGTTAACGATGAAATCAGTTAACGATGGAATCAGTTAACGATGAAATCAGTTAACGATGAAATCAGTTAAATGAAGATGAAATCAGTTAACGATGAAATCAGTTAACGATGGAATCAGTTAAATGAAGATGAAATCAGTTAACGATGAAATCAGTTAACGATGAAATCAGTTAACGATGAAATCAGTTAAATGAAGATGAAATCAGTTAACGATGAAATCAGTTAAATGAAGAATGAAAATGAAATCAGTTAAATGAAGATGAAATCAGTTAACGATGAAATCAGTTAACGATGAAATCAGTTAAATGAAGATGAAATCAGTTAACGATGAAATCAGTTAACGATGAAATCAGTTAACGATGGAATCAGTTAAATGAAGATGAAATCAGTTAACGATGAAATCAGTTAACGATGAAATCAGTTAAATGAAGATGAAATCAGTTAACGATGAAATCAGTTAAATGAAGATGAAATCAGTTAACGATGAAATCAGTTAACGATGAAATCAGTTAACGATGGAATCAGTTAAATGAAGATGAAATCAGTTAACGATGGAATCAGTTAAATGAAGATGAAATCAGTTAACGATGAAATCAGTTAACGATGAAATCAGTTAACGATGAAATCAGTTAAATGAAGATGAAATCAGTTAACGATGAAATCAGTTAAATGAAGATGAAATCAGTTAACGATGAAATCAGTTAAAGATGAAATCAGTTAACGATGAAATCAGTTAACGATGAAATCAGTTAAATGAAGATGAAATCAGTTAACGATGAAATCAGTTAACGATGAAATCAGTTAACGATGAAATCAGTTAACGATGAAATCATTTAAATGAAGATGAAATCAGTTAACGATGAAATCAGTTAACGATGAAATCAGTTAACGATGAAATCAGTTAAATGAAGATGAAATCAGTTAACGATGAAATCAGTTAACGATGAAATCAGTTAACGATGAAATCAGTTAAATGAACATGAAATCAGTTAACGATGAAATCAGTTAACGATGAAATCAGTTAACGATGAAATCAATTAAATGAAGATGAAATCAGTTAACGATGAAATCAGTTAAATGAAGATGAAATCAGTTAACGATGAAATCAGTTAAAGATGAAATCAGTTAACGATGAAATCAGTTAACGATGAAATCAGTTAAATGAAGATGAAATCAGTTAACGATGAAATCAGTTAACGATGAAATCAGTTAAATGAAGATGAAATCAGTTAACGATGAAATCAGTTAACGATGAAATCAGTTAACGATGAAATCAGTTAAATGAACATGAAATCAGTTAACGATGAAATCAGTTAACGATGAAATCAGTTAACGATGAAATCAATTAAATGAAGATGAAATCAGTTAACGATGAAATCAGTTAAATGAAGATGAAATCAGTTAACGATGAAATCAGTTAAAGATGAAATCAGTTAACGATGAAATCAGTTAACGATGAAATCAGTTAAATGAAGATGAAATCAGTTAACGATGAAATCAGTTAACGATGAAATCAGTTAAATGAAGAATGAAAATGAAATCAGTTAAATGAAGATGAAATCAGTTAACGATGAAATCAGTTAACGATGAAATCAGTTAACGATGGAATCAGTTAACGATGAAATCAGTTAACGATGAAATCAGTTAAATGAAGATGAAATCAGTTAACGATGAAATCAGTTAACAATGAAATCAGTTAAATGAAGATGAAATCAGTTAACGATGAAATCAGTTAACGATGAAATCAGTTAACGATGAAATCACTTAACGATGAAATCAGTTAAATGAAGATGAAATCAGTTAACGATGAAATCAGTTAACGATGAAATCAGTTAACGATGGAATCAGTTAAATGAAGATGAAATCAGTTAACGATGAAATCAGTTAACGATGAAATCAGTTAACGATGAAATCAGTTAAATGAAGATGAAATCAGTTAACGATGAAATCAGTTAAATGAAGAATGAAAATGAAATCAGTTAAATGAAGATGAAATCAGTTAACGATGAAATCAGTTAACGATGAAATCAGTTAAATGAAGATGAAATCAGTTAACGATGAAATCAGTTAAATGAAGAATGAAAATGAAATCAGTTAAATGAAGATGAAATCAGTTAACGATGAAATCAGTTAACGATGAAATCAGTTAAATGAAGATGAAATCAGTTAACGATGAAATCAGTTAACGATGAAATCAGTTAACGATGAAATCAGTTAACGATGGAATCAGTTAAATGAAGATGAAATCAGTTAACGATGAAATCAGTTAACGATGAAATCAGTTAAATGAAGATGAAATCAGTTAACGATGAAATCAGTTAAATGAAGATGAAATCAGTTAACGATGAAATCAGTTAACGATGAAATCAGTTAACGATGGAATCAGTTAAATGAAGATGAAATCAGTTAACGATGGAATCAGTTAAATGAAGATGAAATCAGTTAACGATGAAATCAGTTAACGATGAAATCAGTTAACGATGAAATCAGTTAAATGAAGATGAAATCAGTTAACGATGAAATCAGTTAACGATGAAATCAGTTAACGATGAAATCAGTTAAATGAAGATGAAATCAGTTAACGATGAAATCAGTTAACGATGAAATCAGTTAACGATGAAATCAGTTAAATGAAGATGAAATCAGTTAACGATGAAATCAGTTAACGATGAAATCAGTTAACGATGAAATCAATTAAATGAAGATGAAATCAGTTAACGATGAAATCAGTTAAATGAAGATGAAATCAGTTAACGATGAAATCAGTTAAAGATGAAATCAGTTAACGATGAAATCAGTTAACGATGAAATCAGTTAAATGAAGATGAAATCAGTTAACGATGAAATCAGTTAACGATGAAATCAGTTAAATGAAGAATGAAAATGAAATCAGTTAAATGAAGATGAAATCAGTTAACGATGAAATCAGTTAACGATGAAATCAGTTAACGATGGAATCAGTTAACGATGAAATCAGTTAACGATGAAATCAGTTAAATGAAGATGAAATCAGTTAACGATGAAATCAGTTAACAATGAAATCAGTTAAATGAAGATGAAATCAGTTAACGATGAAATCAGTTAACGATGAAATCAGTTAACGATGAAATCACTTAACGATGAAATCAGTTAAATGAAGATGAAATCAGTTAACGATGAAATCAGTTAACGATGAAATCAGTTAACGATGGAATCAGTTAAATGAAGATGAAATCAGTTAACGATGAAATCAGTTAACGATGAAATCAGTTAACGATGAAATCAGTTAAATGAAGATGAAATCAGTTAACGATGAAATCAGTTAAATGAAGAATGAAAATGAAATCAGTTAAATGAAGATGAAATCAGTTAACGATGAAATCAGTTAACGATGAAATCAGTTAAATGAAGATGAAATCAGTTAACGATGAAATCAGTTAACGATGAAATCAGTTAACGATGGAATCAGTTAAATGAAGATGAAATCAGTTAACGATGAAATCAGTTAACGATGAAATCAGTTAAATGAAGATGAAATCAGTTAACGATGAAATCAGTTAAATGAAGATGAAATCAGTTAACGATGAAATCAGTTAACGATGAAATCAGTTAACGATGGAATCAGTTAAATGAAGATGAAATCAGTTAACGATGGAATCAGTTAAATGAAGATGAAATCAGTTAACGATGAAATCAGTTAACGATGAAATCAGTTAACGATGAAATCAGTTAAATGAAGATGAAATCAGTTAACGATGAAATCAGTTAAATGAAGATGAAATCAGTTAACGATGAAATCAGTTAAAGATGAAATCAGTTAACGATGAAATCAGTTAACGATGAAATCAGTTAAATGAAGATGAAATCAGTTAACGATGAAATCAGTTAAAGATGAAATCAGTTAACGATGAAATCAGTTAACGATGAAATCATTTAAATGAAGATGAAATCAGTTAACGATGAAATCAGTTAACGATGAAATCAGTTAACGATGAAATCAGTTAAATGAAGATGAAATCAGTTAACGATGAAATCAGTTAACGATGAAATCAGTTAAATGAAGATGAAATCAGTTAACGATGAAATCAGTTAACGATGAAATCAATTAAATGAAGATGAAATCAGTTAACGATGAAATCAGTTAAATGAAGATCAAATCAGTTAACGATGAAATCAGTTAAAGATGAAATCAGTTAACGATGAAATCAGTTAACGATGAAATCAGTTAAATGAAGATGAAATCAGTTAACGATGAAATCAGTTAACGATGAAATCAGTTAAATGAAGAATGAAAATGAAATCAGTTAAATGAAGATGAAATCAGTTAACGATGAAATCAGTTAACGATGGAATCAGTTAACGATGAAATCAGTTAAATGAAGATGAAATCAGTTAACGATGAAATCAGTTAACAATGAAATCAGTTAAATGAAGATGAAATCAGTTAACGATGAAATCAGTTAACGATGAAATCAGTTAACGATGAAATCACTTAACGATGAAATCAGTTAAATGAAGATGAAATCAGTTAACGATGAAATCAGTTAAAGATGAAATCAGTTAACGATGGAATCAGTTAACGATGAAATCAGTTAACGATGAAATCAGTTAAATGAAGATGAAATCAGTTAACGATGAAATCAGTTAAAGATGAAATCAGTTAACGATGAAATCAGTTAACGATGAAATCAGTTAAATGAAGATGAAATCAGTTAACGATGAAATCAGTTAAAGATGAAATCAGTTAACGATGAAATCAGTTAACGATGAAATCAGTTAAATGAAGATGAAATCAGTTAATGATGAAATCAGTTAACGATGGAATCAGTTAACGATGAAATCAGTTAAATGAAGATGAAATCAGTTAACGATGAAATCAGTTAACAATGAAATCAATTAAATGAAGATGAATTCAGTTAACGATGAAATCAGTTAAATGAAGATGAAATCAGTTAACGATGAAATCAGTTAAAGATGAAATCAGTTAACGATGAAATCAGTTAACGATGAAATCAGTTAAATGAAGATGAAATCAGTTAACGATGAAATCAGTTAACGATGAAATCAGTTAACGATGAAATCAGTTAAATGAAGATGAAATCAGTTAACGATGAAATCAGTTAAATGAAGATGAAATCAGTTAACGATGAAATCAGTTAACGATGAAATCAGTTAACGATGAAATCAGTTAAATGAAGATGAAATCAGTTAACGATGAAATCAGTTAAATGAAGATGAAATCAGTTAACGATGAAATCAGTTAACGATGAAATCAGTTAACGATGAAATCAGTTAAATGAAGATGAAATCAGTTAACGATGAAATCAGTTAAAGATGAAATCAGTTAACGATGAAATCAGTTAACGATGAAATCAGTTAACGATGGAATCAGTTAACGATGGAATCAGTTAAATGAAGATGAAATCAGTTAACGATGAAATCAGTTAACGATGAAATCAGTTAAATGAAGATGAAATCAGTTAACGATGAAATCAGTTAAATGAAGATGAAATCAGTTAACGATGAAATCAGTTAACGATGAAATCAGTTAACGATGAAATCAATTAAATGAAGATGAAATCAGTTAACGATGAAATCAGTTAAATGAAGATGAAATCAGTTAACGATGAAATCAGTTAACGATGGAATCAGTTAACGATGAAATCAGTTAACGATGAAATCAGTTAAATGAAGATGAAATCAGTTAACGATGAAATCAGTTAACAATGAAATCAGTTAAATGAAGATGAAATCAGTTAACGATGAAATCAGTTAACGATGAAATCACTTAACGATGAAATCAGTTAAATGAAGATGAAATCAGTTAACGATGAAATCAGTTAAAGACGAAATCAGTTAACGATGGAATCAGTTAACGATGAAATCAGTTAACGATGAAATCAGTTAAATGAAGATGAAATCAGTTAACGATGAAATCAGTTAAATGAAGATGAAATCAGTTAACGATGAAATCAGTTAACGATGAAATCAGTTAAATGAAGATGAAATCAGTTAACGATGAAATCAGTTAACGATGAAATCAGTTAAATGAAGATGAAATCAGTTAACGATGAAATCAGTTAACGATGAAATCAGTTAACGATGGAATCAGTTAACGATGAAATCAGTTAACGATGAAATCAGTTAAATGAAGATGAAATCAGTTAACGATGAAATCAGTTAACGATGAAATCAGTTAAATGAAGATGAAATCAGTTAACGATGAAATCAGTTAACGATGAAATCAGTTAACGATGAAATCAGTTAAATGAAGATGAAATCAGTTAACGATGAAATCAGTTAAAGATGAAATCAGTTAACGATGAAATCAGTTAACGATGAAATCAGTTAAATGAAGATGAAATCAGTTAACGATGAAATCAGTTAACGATGAAATCAGTTAACGATGAAATCAGTTAAATGAAGATGAAATCAGTTAACGATGAAATCAGTTAACGATGAAATCAGTTAACGATGAAATCAGTTAAATGAAGATGAAATCAGTTAACGATGAAATCAGTTCACGATGAAATCAGTTAACAATGAAATCAATTAAATGAAGATGAAATCAGTTAACGATGAAATCAGTTAAATGAAGAATGAAAATGAAATCAGTTAAATGAAGATGAAATCAGTTAACGATGAAATCAGTTAACGATGAAATCAGTTAACGATGAAATCAGTTAACGATGAAATCAGTTAAATGAAGATGAAATCAGTTAACGATGAAATCAGTTAAATGAAGATGAAATCAGTTAACGATGAAATCAGTTAACGATGAAATCAGTTAACGATGGAATCAGTTAACGATGAAATCAGTTAACGATGAAATCAGTTAAATGAAGATGAAATCAGTTAACGATGAAATCAGTTAACGATGAAATCAGTTAACGATGAAATCAGTTAAATGAAGATGAAATCAGTTAACGATGAAATCAGTTAAAGATGAAATCAGTTAACGATGAAATCAGTTAACGATGAAATCAGTTAAATGAAGATGAAATCAGTTAACGATGAAATCAGTTAACGATGAAATCAGTTAACGATGGAATCAGTTAAATGAAGATGAAATCAGTTAACGATGAAATCAGTTAACGATGAAATCAGTTAACGATGGAATCAGTTAAATGAAGATGAAATCAGTTAACGATGAAATCAGTTAAATGAAGATGAAATCAGTTAACGATGAAATCAGTTAAATGAAGATGAAATCAGTTAACGATGAAATCAGTTAAAGATGAAATCAGTTAACGATGAAATCAGTTAACGATGAAATCAGTTAAATGAAGATGAAATCAGTTAACGATGAAATCAGTTAAAGATGAAATCAGTTAACGATGAAATCAGTTAACGATGAAATCAGTTAACGATGAAATCAATTAAATGAAGATGAAATCAGTTAACGATGAAATCAGTTAAATGAAGATGAAATCAGTTAACGATGAAATCAGTTAAAGATGAAATCAGTTAACGATGAAATCAGTTAACGATGAAATCAGTTAAATGAAGATGAAATCAGTTAACGATGAAATCAGTTAACGATGAAATCAGTTAAATGAAGAATGAAAATGAAATCAGTTAAATGAAGATGAAATCAGTTAACGATGAAATCAGTTAACGATGAAATCAGTTAACGATGGAATCAGTTAACGATGAAATCAGTTAAATGAAGATGAAATCAGTTAACGATGAAATCAGTTAACAATGAAATCAGTTAAATGAAGATGAAATCAGTTAACGATGAAATCAGTTAACGATGAAATCAGTTAAATGAAGATGAAATCAGTTAACGATGAAATCAGTTAACGATGAAATCAGTTAACGATGAAATCACTTAACGATGAAATCAGTTAAATGAAGATGAAATCAGTTAACGATGAAATCAGTTAAAGATGAAATCAGTTAACGATGGAATCAGTTAACGATGAAATCAGTTAACGATGAAATCAGTTAAATGAAGATGAAATCAGTTAACGATGAAATCAGTTAACGATGAAATCAGTTAAATGAAGATGAAATCAGTTAACGATGAAATCAGTTAAAGATGAAATCAGTTAACGATGAAATCAGTTAACGATGAAATCAGTTAAATGAAGATGAAATCAGTTAACGATGAAATCAGTTAAAGATGAAATCAGTTAACGATGAAATCAGTTAACGATGAAATCAGTTAAATGAAGATGAAATCAGTTAACGATGAAATCAGTTAACGATGGAATCAGTTAACGATGAAATCAGTTAACGATGAAATCAGTTAAATGAAGATGAAATCAGTTAACGATGAAATCAGTTAACGATGAAATCAGTTAACGATGAAATCAATTAAATGAAGATGAAATCAGTTAACGATGAAATCAGTTAAATGAAGATGAAATCAGTTAACGATGAAATCAGTTAAAGATGAAATCAGTTAACGATGAAATCAGTTAACGATGAAATCAGTTAAATGAAGATGAAATCAGTTAACGATGAAATCAGTTAAATGAAGAATGAAAATTAAATCAGTTAAATGAAGATGAAATCAGTTAACGATGAAATCAGTTAACGATGGAATCAGTTAACGATGAAATCAGTTAACGATGAAATCAGTTAAATGAAGATGAAATCAGTTAACGATGAAATCAGTTAACGATGAAATCAGTTAACGATGAAATCAGTTAAATGAAGATGAAATCAGTTAAAGATGAAATCAGTTAACGATGAAATCAGTTAACGATGGAATCAGTTAAATGAAGATGAAATCAGTTAACGATGAAATCAGTTAACAATGAAATCAGTTAAATGAAGATGAAATCAGTTAACGATGAAATCACTTAACGATGAAATCAGTTAAATGAAGATGAAATCAGTTAACGATGAAATCAGTTAACGATGGAATCAGTTAACGATGAAATCAGTTAACGATGAAATCAGTTAAATGAAGATGAAATCAGTTAACGATGAAATCAGTTAACGATGAAATCAGTTAACGATGAAATCAATTAAATGAAGATGAAATCAGTTAACGATGAAATCAGTTAAATGAAGATGAAATCAGTTAACGATGAAATCAGTTAACGATGAAATCAGTTAACGATGAAATCAGTTAAATGAAGATGAAATCAGTTAACGATGAAATCAGTTAAATGAAGAATGAAAATGAAATCAGTTAAATGAAGATGAAATCAGTTAACGATGAAATCAGTTAACGATGAAATCAGTTAACGATGAAATCAGTTAACGATGAAATCAGTTAAATGAAGATGAAATCAGTTAAATGAAGATTAAATCAGTTAACGATGAAATCAGTTAACGATGAAATCAGTTAAATGAAGATGAAATCAGTTAACGATGAAATCAGTTAACGATGAAATCAGTTAACGATGAAATCAGTTAAATGAAGATGAAATCAGTTAACGATGAAATCAGTTAAAGATGAAATCAGTTAACGATGAAATCAGTTAACGATGAAATCAGTTAACGATGGAATCAGTTAAATGAAGATGAAATCAGTTAACGATGAAATCAGTTAACGATGAAATCAGTTAAATGAAGATGAAATCAGTTAACGATGAAATCAGTTAAATGAAGATGAAATCAGTTAACGATGAAATCAGTTAACGATGGAATCAGTTAACGATGAAATCAGTTAACGATGAAATCAGTTAAATGAAGATGAAATCAGTTAACGATGAAATCAGTTAACGATGAAATCAGTTAAATGAAGATGAAATCAGTTAACGATGAAATCAGTTAAAGATGAAATCAGTTAACGATGAAATCAGTTAACGATGAAATCAGTTAACGATGGAATCAGTTAAATGAAGATGAAATCAGTTAACGATGAAATCAGTTAACGATGAAATCAGTTAAATGAAGATGAAATCAGTTAACGATGAAATCAGTTAAATGAAGATGAAATCAGTTAACGATGAAATCAGTTAACGATGGAATCAGTTAACGATGAAATCAGTTAACGATGAAATCAGTTAAATGAAGATGAAATCAGTTAACGATGAAATCAGTTAACGATGGAATCAGTTAAATGAAGATGAAATCAGTTAACGATGAAATCAGTTAACGATGAAATCAGTTAACGATGAAATCAGTTAAATGAAGATGAAATCAGTTAACGATGAAATCAGTTAAATGAAGAATGAAAATGAAATCAGTTAAATGAAGATGAAATCAGTTAACGATGAAATCAGTTAACGATGAAATCAGTTAAATGAAGATGAAATCAGTTAACGATGAAATCAGTTAACGATGAAATCAGTTAACGATGGAATCAGTTAAATGAAGATGAAATCAGTTAACGATGAAATCAGTTAACGATGAAATCAGTTAAATGAAGATGAAATCAGTTAACGATGAAATCAGTTAAATGAAGATGAAATCAGTTAACGATGAAATCAGTTAACGATGAAATCAGTTAACGATGGAATCAGTTAAATGAAGATGAAATCAGTTAACGATGGAATCAGTTAAATGAAGATGAAATCAGTTAACGATGAAATCAGTTAACGATGAAATCAGTTAACGATGAAATCAGTTAAATGAAGATGAAATCAGTTAACGATGAAATCAGTTAAATGAAGATGAAATCAGTTAACGATGAAATCAGTTAACGATGAAATCAGTTAACGATGAAATCAGTTAAATGAAGATGAAATCAGTTAACGATGAAATCAGTTAACGATGAAATCAGTTAACGATGAAATCAGTTAAATGAAGATGAAATCAGTTAACGATGAAATCAGTTAACGATGAAATCAGTTAACGATGAAATCAGTTAAATGAAGATGAAATCAGTTAACGATGAAATCAGTTAACGATGAAATCAGTTAACGATGAAATCAGTTAAATGAAGATGAAATCAGTTAACGATGAAATCAGTTAACGATGAAATCAGTTAACGATGAAATCAATTAAATGAAGATGAAATCAGTTAACGATGAAATCAGTTAAATGAAGATGAAATCAGTTAACGATGAAATCAGTTAAAGATGAAATCAGTTAACGATGAAATCAGTTAACGATGAAATCAGTTAACGATGAAATCAGTTAAATGAAGATGAAATCAGTTAACGATGAAATCAGTTAAATGAAGATGAAATCAGTTAACGATGAAATCAGTTAACGATGAAATCAGTTAACGATGAAATCAGTTAAATGAAGATGAAATCAGTTAACGATGAAATCAGTTAAATGAAGATGAAATCAGTTAAAGATGAAATCAGTTAACGATGAAATCAGTTAACGATGAAATCAGTTAAATGAAGATGAAATCAGTTAACGATGAAATCAGTTAAAGATGAAATCAGTTAACGATGAAATCAGTTAACGATGAAATCATTTAAATGAAGATGAAATCAGTTAACGATGAAATCAGTTAACGATGAAATCAGTTAACGATGAAATCAGTTAAATGAAGATGAAATCAGTTAACGATGAAATCAGTTAAATGAAGATGAAATCAGTTAACGATGAAATCAGTTAAAGATGAAATCAGTTAACGATGAAATCAGTTAACGATGAAATCAGTTAACGATGAAATCAGTTAAATGAAGATGAAATCAGTTAACGATGAAATCAGTTAACGATGAAATCAGTTAAATGAAGATGAAATCAGTTAACGATGAAATCAGTTAACGATGAAATCAGTTAACGATGAAATCAGTTAAATGAAGATGAAATCAGTTAACGATGAAATCAGTTAACGATGAAATCAGTTAACGATGAAATCAATTAAATGAAGATGAAATCAGTTAACGATGAAATCAGTTAAATGAAGATGAAATCAGTTAACGATGAAATCAGTTAAAGATGAAATCAGTTAACGATGGAATCAGTTAAATGAAGATGAAATCAGTTAACGATGAAATCAGTTAACGATGAAATCAGTTAACGATGAAATCAGTTAAATGAAGATGAAATCAGTTAACGATGAAATCAGTTAAATGAAGATGAAATCAGTTAACGATGAAATCAGTTAAAGATGAAATCAGTTAACGATGAAATCAGTTAACGATGAAATCAGTTAAATGAAGATGAAATCAGTTAACGATGAAATCAGTTAACGATGAAATCAGTTAACGATGAAATCAGTTAAATGAAGATGAAATCAGTTAAATGAAGATGAAATCAGTTAACGATGAAATCAGTTAACGATGGAATCAGTTAACGATGGAATCAGTTAACGATGAAATCAGTTAAATGAAGATGAAATCAGTTAACGATGAAATCAGTTAACGATGAAATCAGTTAACGATGAAATCAGTTAAATGAAGATGAAATCAGTTAACGATGAAATCAGTTAAATGAAGAATGAAAATGAAATCAGTTAAATGAAGATGAAATCAGTTAACGATGAAATCAGTTAACGATGAAATCAGTTAACGATGAAATCAGTTAAATGAAGATGAAATCAGTTAACGATGAAATCAGTTAAATGAAAATGAAATCAGTTAAATGAAGATGATATCAGTTAACGATGAAATCAGTTAACGATGGAATCAGTTAACGATGAAATCAGTTAACGATGAAATCAGTTAAATGAAGATGAAATCAGTTAACGATGAAATCAGTTAACGATGAAATCAGTTAAATGAAGATGAAATCAGTTAACGATGAAATCAGTTAAAGATGAAATCAGTTAACGATGAAATCAGTTAACGATGAAATCAGTTAACGATGAAATCAGTTAACGATGGAATCAGTTAAATGAAGATGAAATCAGTTAACGATGAAATCAGTTAACGATGAAATCAGTTAAATGAAGATGAAATCAGTTAACGATGAAATCAGTTAAATGAAGATGAAATCAGTTAACGATGAAATCAGTTAACGATGAAATCAGTTAAATGAAGATGAAATCAGTTAACGATGAAATCAGTTAACAATGAAATCAGTTAACGATGAAATCAGTTAACGATGAAATCAGTTAACGATGGAATCAGTTAACGATGAAATCAGTTAACGATGGAATCAGTTAACGATGAAATCAGTTAACGATGAAATCAGTTAAATGAAGATGAAATCAGTTAACGATGAAATCAGTTAAATGAAGATGAAATCAGTTAACGATGAAATCAGTTAAATGAAGATGAAATCAGTTAACGATGAAATCAGTTAACAATGAAATCAGTTAACGATGAAATCAGTTAACGATGAAATCAGTTAACGATGGAATCAGTTAACGATGAAATCAGTTAACGATGAAATCAGTTAAATGAAGATGAAATCAGTTAACGATGAAATCAGTTAACGATGAAATCAGTTAAATGAAGAATGAAAATGAAATCAGTTAAATGAAGATGAAATCAGTTAACGATGAAATCAGTTAAATGAAGATGAAATCAGTTAACGATGAAATCAGTTAACGATGAAATCAGTTAACGATGGAATCAGTTAACGATGAAATCAGTTAACGATGAAATCAGTTAAATGAAGATGAAATCAGTTAACGATGAAATCAGTTAAATGAAGATGAAATCAGTTAACGATGAAATCAGTTAACGATGGAATCAGTTAACGATGAAATCAGTTAAATGAAGATGAAATCAGTTAACGATGAAATCAGTTAACAATGAAATCAGTTAAATGAAGATGAAATCAGTTAACGATGAAATCAGTTAAATGAAGATGAAATCAGTTAACGATGAAATCAGTTAAATGAAGATGAAATCAGTTAACGATGAAATCAGTTAACGATGGAATCAGTTAACGATGAAATCAGTTAACGATGAAATCAGTTAAATGAAGATGAAATCAGTTAACGATGAAATCAGTTAACGATGAAATCAGTTAAATGAAGATGAAATCAGTTAACGATGAAATCAGTTAACGATGAAATCAATTAAATGAAGATGAAATCAGTTAACGATGAAATCAGTTAAATGAAGATGAAATCAGTTAACGATGAAATCAGTTAAAGATGAAATCAGTTAACGATGAAATCAGTTAACGATGAAATCAGTTAACGATGAAATCAGTTAAATGAAGATGAAATCAGTTAACGATGAAATCAGTTAAATGAAGAATGAAAATGAAATCAGTTAAATGAAGATGAAATCAGTTAACGATGAAATCAGTTAACGATGAAATCAGTTAACGATGAAATCAGTTAAATGAAGATGAAATCAGTTAACGATGAAATCAGTTAAATGAAGATGAAATCAGTTAACGATGAAATCAGTTAACGATGGAATCAGTTAACGATGAAATCAGTTAACGATGAAATCAGTTAAATGAAGATGAAATCAGTTAACGATGAAATCAGTTAACAATGAAATCAGTTAAATGAAGATGAAATCAGTTAACGATGAAATCAGTTAACGATGAAATCAGTTAACGATGGAATCAGTTAACGATGAAATCAGTTAACGATGAAATCAGTTAAATGAAGATGAAATCAGTTAACGATGAAATCAGTTAACAATGAAATCAGTTAAATGAAGATGAAATCAGTTAACGATGAAATCAGTTAACGATGAAATCAGTTAACGATGAAATCACTTAACGATGAAATCAGTTAAATGAAGATGAAATCAGTTAACGATGAAATCAGTTAAAGATGAAATCAGTTAACGATGGAATCAGTTAACGATGAAATCAGTTAACGATGAAATCAGTTAAATGAAGATGAAATCAGTTAACGATGAAATCAGTTAACGATGAAATCAGTTAAATGAAGATGAAATCAGTTAACGATGAAATCAGTTAAAGATGAAATCAGTTAACGATGAAATCAGTTAACGATGAAATCAGTTAAATGAAGATGAAATCAGTTAACGATGAAATCAGTTAAAGATGAAATCAGTTAACGATGAAATCAGTTAACGATGAAATCAGTTAAATGAAGATGAAATCAGTTAACGATGAATTCAGTTAAATGAAGATGAAATCAGTTAACGATGAAATCAGTTAAAGATGAAATCAGTTAACGATGAAATCAGTTAAATGAAGATGAAATCAGTTAACGATGAAATCAGTTAAATGAAGATGAAATCAGTTAACGATGAAATCAGTTAACAATGAAATCAGTTAACGATGAAATCAGTTAACGATGAAATCAGTTAACGATGAAATCAGTTAACGATGGAATCAGTTAACGATGAAATCAGTTAACGATGGAATCAGTTAACGATGAAATCAGTTAACGATGAAATCAGTTAAATGAAGATGAAATCAGTTAACGATGAAATCAGTTAAATGAAGATGAAATCAGTTAAATGAAGATGAAATCAGTTAACGATGAAATCAGTTAACGATGAAATCAGTTAACGATGGAATCAGTTAACGATGAAATCAGTTAACGATGAAATCAGTTAAATGAAGATGAAATCAGTTAACGATGAAATCAGTTAAATGAAGATGAAATCAGTTAACGATGAAATCAGTTAAATGAAGAATGAAAATGAAATCAGTTAAATGAAGATGAAATCAGTTAACGATGAAATCAGTTAAATGAAGATGAAATCAGTTAACGATGAAATCAGTTAACGATGGAATCAGTTAACGATGAAATCAGTTAACGATGAAATCAGTTAAATGAAGATGAAATCAGTTAACGATGAAATCAGTTAAATGAAGATGAAATCAGTTAACGATGAAATCAGTTAAATGAAGAATGAAAATGAAATCAGTTAAATGAAGATGAAATCAGTTAACGATGAAATCAGTTAAATGAAGATGAAATCAGTTAACGATGAAATCAGTTAACGATGGAATCAGTTAACGATGAAATCAGTTAACGATGAAATCAGTTAAATGAAGATGAAATCAGTTAACGATGAAATCAGTTAACAATGAAATCAGTTAAATGAAGATGAAATCAGTTAACGATGAAATCAGTTAAATGAAGATGAAATCAGTTAACGATGAAATCAGTTAAATGAAGATGAAATCAGTTAACGATGAAATCAGTTAACGATGGAATCAGTTAACGATGAAATCAGTTAACGATGAAATCAGTTAAATGAAGATGAAATCAGTTAACGATGAAATCAGTTAACGATGAAATCAGTTAACGATGAAATCAGTTAAATGAAGATGAAATCAGTTAACGATGAAATCAGTTAACGATGAAATCAATTAAATGAAGATGAAATCAGTTAACGATGAAATCAGTTAAATGAAGATGAAATCAGTTAACGATGAAATCAGTTAAAGATGAAATCAGTTAACGATGAAATCAGTTAACGATGAAATCAGTTAACGATGAAATCAGTTAAATGAAGATGAAATCAGTTAACGATGAAATCAGTTAAATGAAGAATGAAAATGAAATCAGTTAAATGAAGATGAAATCAGTTAACGATGAAATCAGTTAACGATGAAATCAGTTAACGATGAAATCAGTTAACGATGAAATCAGTTAACGATGAAATCAGTTAACGATGAAATCAGTTAAATGAAGATGAAATCAGTTAACAATGAAATCAGTTAAATGAAGATGAAATCAGTTAACGATGAAATCAGTTAACGATGGAATCAGTTAACGATGAAATCAGTTAACGATGAAATCAGTTAAATGAAGATGAAATCAGTTAACGATGAAATCAGTTAACAATGAAATCAGTTAAATGAAGATGAAATCAGTTAACGATGAAATCAGTTAACGATGAAATCAGTTAACGATGAAATCACTTAACGATGAAATCAGTTAAATGAAGATGAAATCAGTTAACGATGAAATCAGTTAAAGATGAAATCAGTTAACGATGGAATCAGTTAACGATGAAATCAGTTAACGATGAAATCAGTTAAATGAAGATGAAATCAGTTAACGATGAAATCAGTTAACGATGAAATCAGTTAAATGAAGATGAAATCAGTTAACGATGAAATCAGTTAAAGATGAAATCAGTTAACGATGAAATCAGTTAACGATGAAATCAGTTAAATGAAGATGAAATCAGTTAACGATGAAATCAGTTAAAGATGAAATCAGTTAACGATGAAATCAGTTAACGATGAAATCAGTTAAATGAAGATGAAATCAGTTAACGATGAAATCAGTTAAATGAAGATGAAATCAGTTAACGATGAAATCAGTTAAAGATGAAATCAGTTAACGATGAAATCAGTTAAATGAAGATGAAATCAGTTAACGATGAAATCAGTTAAAGATGAAATCAGTTAACGATGAAATCAGTTAACGATGAAATCAGTTAACGATGAAATCAGTTAAATGAAGATGAAATCAGTTAACGATGAAATCAGTTAAATGAAGATGAAATCAGTTAACGATGAAATCAGTTAAAGATGAAATCAGTTAACGATGGAATCAGTTAACGATGAAATCAGTTAACGATGAAATCAGTTAAATGAAGATGAAATCAGTTAACGATGAAATCAGTTAACGATGAAATCAGTTAAAGATGAAATCAGTTAACGATGAAATCAGTTAACGATGAAATCAGTTAACGATGAAATCAGTTAAATGAAGATGAAATCAGTTAACGATGAAATCAGTTAAATGAAGAATGAAAATGAAATCAGTTAAATGAAGATGAAATCAGTTAACGATGAAATCAGTTAACGATGAAATCAGTTAACGATGAAATCACTTAACGATGAAATCAGTTAAATGAAGATGAAATCAGTTAACGATGAAATCAGTTAAAGATGAAATCAGTTAACGATGGAATCAGTTAACGATGAAATCAGTTAACGATGAAATCAGTTAAATGAAGATGAAATCAGTTAACGATGAAATCAGTTAACGATGAAATCAGTTAAATGAAGATGAAATCAGTTAACGATGAAATCAGTTAAAGATGAAATCAGTTAACGATGAAATCAGTTAACGATGAAATCAGTTAAATGAAGATGAAATCAGTTAACGATGAAATCAGTTAAAGATGAAATCAGTTAACGATGAAATCAGTTAACGATGAAATCAGTTAAATGAAGATGAAATCAGTTAACGATGAAATCAGTTAAATGAAGATGAAATCAGTTAACGATGAAATCAGTTAAAGATGAAATCAGTTAACGATGAAATCAGTTAACGATGAAATCAGTTAAATGAAGAATGAAAATGAAATCAGTTAAATGAAGATGAAATCAGTTAACGATGAAATCAGTTAACGATGAAATCAGTTAAATGAAGATGAAATCAGTTAACGATGAAATCAGTTAACGATGGAATCAGTTAAATGAAGATGGAATCAGTTAACGATGAAATCAGTTAAATGAAGATGAAATCAGTTAACGATGAAATCAGTTAACGATGAAATCAGTTAAATGAAGATGAAATCAGTTAACGATGAAATCAGTTTACGATGAAATCAGTTAACGATGGAATCAGTTAACGATGAAATCAGTTAAATGAAGATGAAATCAGTTAAATGAAGATGAAATCAGTTAACGATGAAATCAGTTAAATGAAGATGAAATCAGTTAACGATGAAATCAGTTAACGATGGAATCAGTTTACGATGAAATCAGTTAACGATGGAATCAGTTAACGATGAAATCAGTTAAATGAAGATGAAATCAGTTAAATGAAGATGAAATCAGTTAACGATGAAATCAGTTAAATGAAGATGAAATCAGTTAACGATGAAATCAGTTAAATGAAGATGAAATCAGTTAACGATGAAATCAGTTAACGATGAAATCAGTTTACGATGAAATCAGTTAACGATGGAATCAGTTAACGATGAAATCAGTTAAATGAAGATGAAATCAGTTAAATGAAGATGAAATCAGTTAACGATGAAATCAGTTAAATGAAGATGAAATCAGTTAACGATGAAATCAGTTAAATGAAGATGAAATCAGTTAACGATGGAATCAGTTAAATGAAGATGAAATCAGTTAACGATGAAATCAGTTAACGATGAAATCAGTTAACGATGAAATCAGTTAAATGAAGATGAAATCAGTTAACGATGAAATCAGTTAAATGAAGATGAAATCAGTTAACGATGAAATCAGTTAAAGATGAAATCAGTTAACGATGAAATCAGTTAAATGAAGATGAAATCAGTTAACGATGAAATCAGTTAACGATGAAATCAGTTAACGATGGAATCAGTTAACGATGAAATCAGTTAACGATGGAATCAGTTAACGATGAAATCAGTTAAATGAAGATGAAATCAGTTAACGATGAAATTAGTTAAATGAAGAATGAAAATGAAATCAGTTAAATGAAGATGAAATCAGTTAACGATGAAATCAGTTAACGATGAAATCAGTTAACGATGAAATCAGTTAAATGAAGATGAAATCAGTTAACGATGAAATCAGTTAAATGAAGATGAAATCAGTTAACGATGAAATCAGTTAAAGATGAAATCAGTTAACGATGAAATCAGTTAACGATGAAATCAGTTAAATGAAGATGAAATCAGTTAACGATGAAATCAGTTAAAGATGAAATCAGTTAACGATGAAATCAGTTAAATGAAGATGAAATCAGTTAACGATGAAATCAGTTAAAGATGAAATCAGTTAACGATGAAATCAGTTAAATGAAGATGAAATCAGTTAACGATGAAATCAGTTAAATGAAGATGAAATCAGTTAACGATGAAATCAGTTAAAGATGAAATCAGTTAACGATGAAATCAGTTAACGATGAAATCAGTTAAATGAAGATGAAATCAGTTAACGATGAAATCAGTTAAAGATGAAATCAGTTAACGATGAAATCAGTTAAATGAAGATGAAATCAGTTAACGATGAAATCAGTTAACGATGAAATCAGTTAACGATGGAATCAGTTAACGATGAAATCAGTTAAATGAAGATGAAATCAGTTAACGATGAAATCAGTTAAATGAAGAATGAAAATGAAATCAGTTAAATGAAGATGAAATCAGTTAACGATGAAATCAGTTAACGATGGAATCAGTTAACGATGAAATCAGTTAACGATGGAATCAGTTAACGATGAAATCAGTTAAATGAAGATGAAATCAGTTAACGATGAAATCAGTTAAATGAAGAATGAAAATGAAATCAGTTAAATGAAGATGAAATCAGTTAACGATGAAATCAGTTAACGATGAAATCAGTTAACGATGAAATCAGTTAAATGAAGATGAAATCAGTTAACGATGAAATCAGTTAAATGAAGATGAAATCAGTTAACGATGAAATCAGTTAAAGATGAAATCAGTTAACGATGAAATCAGTTAACGATGAAATCAGTTAAATGAAGATGAAATCAGTTAACGATGAAATCAGTTAAAGATGAAATCAGTTAACGATGAAATCAGTTAAATGAAGATGAAATCAGTTAACGATGAAATCAGTTAACGATGAAATCAGTTAACGATGGAATCAGTTAACGATGAAATCAGTTAAATGAAGATGAAATCAGTTAACGATGAAATCAGTTAAATGAAGAATTAAAATGAAATCAGTTAAATGAAGATGAAATCAGTTAACGATGAAATCAGTTAACGATGAAATCAGTTAACGATGAAATCAGTTAAATGAAGATGAAATCAGTTAACGATGAAATCAGTTAAATGAAGATGAAATCAGTTAACGATGAAATCAGTTAAATGAAGATGAAATCAGTTAACGATGAAATCAGTTAACGATGAAATCAGTTAACGATGAAATCAGTTAAATGAAGATGAAATCAGTTAACGATGAAATCAGTTAACGATGAAATCAGTTAACGATGAAATCATTTAAATGAAGATGAAATCAGTTAACGATGAAATCAGTTAACAATGAAATCAGTTAAATGAAGATGAAATCAGTTAACGATGAAATCAGTTAACGATGAAATCAGTTAACGATGAAATCAGTTAAATGAAGATGAAATCAGTTAACGATGAAATCAGTTAAATGAAGATGAAATCAGTTAACGATGAAATCAGTTAACGATGAAATCAGTTAAATGAAGATGAAATCAGTTAACGATGAAATCAGTTAAAGATGAAATCAGTTAACGATGAAATCAGTTAAAGATGAAATCAGTTAACGATGAAATCAGTTAAAGATGAAATCAGTTAACGATGAAATCAGTTAACGATGAAATCAGTTAAATGAAGATGAAATCAGTTAACGATGAAATCAGTTAACGATGGAATCAGTTAACGATGAAATCAGTTAACGATGAAATCAGTTAAATGAAGATGAAATCAGTTAACGATGAAATCAGTTAACGATGAAATCAATTAAATGAAGATGAAATCAGTTAACGATGAAATCAGTTAAATGAAGATGAAATCAGTTAACGATGAAATCAGTTAAAGATGAAATCAGTTAACGATGAAATCAGTTAACGATGAAATCAGTTAAATGAAGATGAAATCAGTTAACGATGAAATCAGTTAAATGAAGAATGAAAATGAAATCAGTTAAATGAAGATGAAATCAGTTAACGATGAAATCAGTTAACGATGAAATCAGTTAAATGAAGATGAAATCAGTTAACGATGAAATCAGTTAAATGAAAATGAAATCAGTTAAATGAAGATGAAATCAGTTAACGATGAAATCAGTTAACGATGGAATCAGTTAACGATGAAATCAGTTAACGATGAAATCAGTTAAATGAAGATGAAATCAGTTAACGATGAAATCAGTTAACGATGAAATCAGTTAACGATGAAATCAGTTAAATGAAGATGAAATCAGTTAACGATGAAATCAGTTAACGATGAAATCAGTTAACGATGAAATCAGTTAACGATGGAATCAGTTAAATGAAGATGAAATCAGTTAACGATGAAATCAGTTAACGATGAAATCAGTTAAATGAAGATGAAATCAGTTAACGATGAAATCAGTTAACGATGGAATCAGTTAACGATGAAATCAGTTAACGATGAAATCAGTTAAATGAAGATGAAATCAGTTAACGATGAAATCAGTTAACGATGAAATCAGTTAACGATGAAATCACTTAACGATGAAATCAGTTAAATGAAGATGAAATCAGTTAACGATGAAATCAGTTAATGATGAAATCAGTTAACGATGGAATCAGTTAACGATGAAATCATTTAACAATGAAATCAGTTAAATGAAGATGAAATCAGTTAACGATGAAATCAGTTAACGATGAAATCAGTTAAATGAAGAATGAAAATGAAATCAGTTAAATGAAGATGAAATCAGTTAACGATGAAATCAGTTAAATGAAGATGAAATCAGTTAACGATGAAATCAGTTAACGATGAAATAAGTTAACGATGGAATCAGTTAACGATGAAATCAGTTAACGATGAAATCAGTTAAATGAAGATGAAATCAGTTAACGATGAAATCAGTTAAATGAAGATGAAATCAGTTAACGATGAAATCAGTTAAATGAAGAATGAAAATGAAATCAGTTAAATGAAGATGAAATCAGTTAACGATGAAATCAGTTAAATGAAGATGAAATCAGTTAACGATGAAATCAGTTAACGATGGAATCAGTTAACGATGAAATCAGTTAACGATGAAATCAGTTAAATGAAGATGAAATCAGTTAACGATGAAATCAGTTAACAATGAAATCAGTTAAATGAAGATGAAATCAGTTAACGATGAAATCAGTTAACGATGAAATCAGTTAACGATGAAATCACTTAACGATGAAATCAGTTAAATGAAGATGAAATCAGTTAACGATGAAATCAGTTAACGATGGAATCAGTTAACGATGAAATCAGTTAACGATGAAATCAGTTAAATGAAGATGAAATCAGTTAACGATGAAATCAGTTAACGATGAAATCAGTTAAATGAAGATGAAATCAGTTAACGATGAAATCAGTTAACGATGAAATCAGTTAAAGATGAAATCAGTTAACGATGAAATCAGTTAAATGAAGATGAAATCAGTTAACGATGAAATCAGTTAACGATGAAATCAGTTAAATGAAGATGAAATCAGTTAACGATGAAATCAGTTAACGATGAAATCAGTTAAATGAAGATGAAATCAGTTAACGATGAAATCAGTTAACGATGAAATCAGTTAACGATGAAATCAGTTAAATGAAGATGAAATCAGTTAACGATGAAATCAGTTAAATGAAGATGAAATCAGTTAACGATGAAATCAGTTAACGATGGAATCAGTTAACGATGAAATCAGTTAACGATGAAATCAGTTAAATGAAGATGAAATCAGTTAACGATGAAATCAGTTAACGATGAAATCAGTTAAATGAAGATGAAATCAGTTAACGATGAAATCAGTTAACGATGAAATCAGTTAACGATGAAATCAATTAAATGAAGATGAAATCAGTTAACGATGAAATCAGTTAAATGAAGATGAAATCAGTTAACGATGAAATCAGTTAAAGATGAAATCAGTTAACGATGAAATCAGTTAACGATGAAATCAGTTAACGATGAAATCAGTTAAATGAAGATGAAATCAGTTAACGATGAAATCAGTTAAATGAAGAATGAAAATGAAATCAGTTAAATGAAGATGAAATCAGTTAACGATGAAATCAGTTAACGATGAAATCAGTAAACGATGAAATCAGTTAAATGAAGATGAAATCAGTTAACGATGAAATCAGTTAAATGAAGATGAAATCAGTTAACGATGAAATCAGTTAACGATGAAATCAGTTAACGATGGAATCAGTTAACGATGAAATCAGTTAACGATGAAATCAGTTAAATGAAGATGAAATCAGTTAACGATGAAATCAGTTAAATGAAGATGAAATCAGTTAACGATGAAATCAGTTAACGATGAAATCAGTTAACGATGGAATCAGTTAACGATGAAATCAGTTAACGATGAAATCAGTTAAATGAAGATGAAATCAGTTAACGATGAAATCAGTTAACAATGAAATCAGTTAAATGAAGATGAAATCAGTTAACGATGAAATCAGTTAACGATGAAATCAGTTAACGATGAAATCACTTAACGATGAAATCAGTTAAATGAAGATGAAATCAGTTAACGATGAAATCAGTTAAAGATGAAATCAGTTAACGATGGAATCAGTTAACGATGAAATCAGTTAACGATGAAATCAGTTAAATGAAGATGAAATCAGTTAACGATGAAATCAGTTAAATGAAGATGAAATCAGTTAACGATGAAATCAGTTAAAGATGAAATCAGTTAACGATGAAATCAGTTAACGATGAAATCAGTTAAATGAAGATGAAATCAGTTAACGATGAAATCAGTTAAAGATGAAATCAGTTAACGATGGAATCAGTTAACGATGAAATCAGTTAAATGAAGATGAAATCAGTTAACGATGAAATCAGTTAACGATGAAATCAGTTAAATGAAGATGAAATCAGTTAACGATGAAATCAGTTAAAGATGAAATCAGTTAACGATGAAATCAGTTAACGATGAAATCAGTTAAATGAAGAATGAAAATGAAATCAGTTAAATGAAGATGAAATCAGTTAACGATGAAATCAGTTAACGATGAAATCAGTTAAATGAAGATGAAATCAGTTAACGATGAAATCAGTTAAAGATGAAATCAGTTAACGATGAAATCAGTTAACGATGAAATCAGTTAACGATGAAATCAGTTAAATGAAGATGAAATCAGTTAACGATGAAATCAGTTAACGATGAAATCAGTTAAATGAAGATGAAATCAGTTAACGATGAAATCAGTTAACGATGAAATCAGTTAACGATGAAATCAGTTAAATGAAGATGAAATCAGTTAAATGAAGATGAAATCAGTTAACGATGAAATCAGTTAACGATGAAATCAGTTAACGATGAAATCAATTAAATGAAGATGAAATCAGTTAACGATGAAATCAGTTAAATGAAGATGAAATCAGTTAACGATGAAATCAGTTAAAGATGAAATCAGTTAACGATGAAATCAGTTAACGATGGAATCAGTTAAATGAAGATGAAATCAGTTAACGATGAAATCAGTTAACGATGAAATCAGTTAACGATGAAATCAGTTAACGATGAAATCAGTTAAATGAAGATGAAATCAGTTAACGATGAAATCAGTTAAATGAAGATGAAATCAGTTAACGATGAAATCAGTTAAATGAAGATGAAATCAGTTAACGATGAAATCAGTTAAATGAAGATGAAATCAGTTAACGATGAAATCAGTTAAAGATGAAATCAGTTAACGATGAAATCAGTTAACGATGAAATCAGTTAAATGAAGATGAAATCAGTTAACGATGAAATCAGTTAACGATGAAATCAGTTAACGATGAAATCAGTTAAATGAAGATGAAATCAGTTAACGATGAAATCAGTTAAAGATGAAATCAGTTAACGATGGAATCAGTTAAATGAAGATGGAATCAGTTAACGATGAAATCAGTTAACGATGAAATCAATTAAATGAAGATGAAATCAGTTAACGATGAAATCAGTTAAATGAAGATGAAATCAGTTAACGATGAAATCAGTTAAAGATGAAATCAGTTAACGATGAAATCAGTTAACGATGGAATCAGTTAAATGAAGATGAAATCAGTTAACGATGAAATCAGTTAACGATGAAATCAGTTAACGATGAAATCAGTTAAATGAAGATGAAATCAGTTAACGATGAAATCAGTTAAATGAAGATGAAATCAGTTAACGATGAAATCAGTTAAAGATGAAATCAGTTAACGATGAAATCAGTTAACGATGAAATCAGTTAAATGAAGATGAAATCAGTTAACGATGAAATCAGTTAACGATGAAATCAGTTAACGATGAAATCAGTTAAATGAAGATGAAATCAGTTAACGATGAAATCAGTTAAAGATGAAATCAGTTAACGATGGAATCAGTTAAATGAAGATGGAATCAGTTAACGATGAAATCAGTTAACGATGAAATCAGTTAAATGAAGATGAAATCAGTTAACGATGAAATCAGTTAAATGAAGATGAAATCAGTTAACGATGAAATCAGTTAAAGATGAAATCAGTTAACGATGAAATCAGTTAACGATGAAATCAGTTAACGATGAAATCAGTTAAATGAAGATGAAATCAGTTAACGATGAAATCAGTTAACGATGAAATCAGTTAACGATGAAATCAGTTAAATGAAGATGAAATCAGTTAACGATGAAATCAGTTAACGATGAAATCAATTAAATGAAGATGAAATCAGTTAACGATGAAATCAGTTAAATGAAGATGAAATCAGTTAACGATGAAATCAGTTAAAGATGAAATCAGTTAACGATGAAATCAGTTAACGATGAAATCAGTTAACGATGAAATCAGTTAAATGAAGATGAAATCAGTTAACGATGAAATCAGTTAAATGAAGAATGAAAATGAAATCAGTTAAATGAAGATGAAATCAGTTAACGATGAAATCAGTTAAATGAAGATGAAATCAGTTAACGATGAAATCAGTTAACAATGAAATCAGTTAAATGAAGATGAAATCAGTTAACGATGAAATCAGTTAACGATGAAATCAGTTAACGATGAAATCACTTAACGATGAAATCAGTTAAATGAAGATGAAATCAGTTAACGATGAAATCAGTTAAAGATGAAATCAGTTAACGATGGAATCAGTTAACGATGAAATCAGTTAACGATGAAATCAGTTAAATGAAGATGAAATCAGTTAACGATGAAATCAGTTAACGATGAAATCAGTTGAATGAAGATGAAATCAGTTAACGATGAAATCAGTTAAAGATGAAATCAGTTAACGATGAAATCAGTTAAAGATGAAATCAGTTAACGATGAAATCAGTTAACGATGAAATCAGTTAAATGAAGATGAAATCAGTTAACGATGAAATCAGTTAACGATGAAATCAATTAAATGAAGATGAAATCAGTTAACGATGAAATCAGTTAAATGAAGATGAAATCAGTTAACGATGAAATCAGTTAAAGATGAAATCAGTTAACGATGAAATCAGTTAACGATGAAATCAGTTAACGATGAAATCAGTTAAATGAAGATGAAATCAGTTAACGATGAAATCAGTTAAATGAAGAATGAAAATGAAATCAGTTAAATGAAGATGAAATCAGTTAACGATGAAATCAGTTAAATGAAGATGAAATCAGTTAACGATGAAATCAGTTAACAATGAAATCAGTTAAATGAAGATGAAATCAGTTAACGATGAAATCAGTTAACGATGAAATCAGTTAACGATGAAATCACTTAACGATGAAATCAGTTAAATGAAGATGAAATCAGTTAACGATGAAATCAGTTAAAGATGAAATCAGTTAACGATGGAATCAGTTAACGATGAAATCAGTTAACGATGAAATCAGTTAAATGAAGATGAAATCAGTTAACGATGAAATCAGTTAACGATGAAATCAGTTGAATGAAGATGAAATCAGTTAACGATGAAATCAGTTAAAGATGAAATCAGTTAACGATGAAATCAGTTAACGATGAAATCAGTTAAATGAAGATGAAATCAGTTAACGATGAAATCAGTTAAATGAAGATGAAATCAGTTAACGATGAAATCAGTTAAATGAAGATGAAATCAGTTAACGATGAAATCAGTTAACGATGAAATCAGTTGAATGAAGATGAAATCAGTTAACGATGAAATCAGTTAAAGATGAAATCAGTTAACGATGAAATCAGTTAACGATGAAATCAGTTAAATGAAGATGAAATCAGTTAACGATGAAATCAGTTAAATGAAGATGAAATCAGTTAACGATGAAATCAGTTAACGATGAAATCAGTTAACGATGAAATCAGTTAAATGAAGATGAAATCAGTTAACGATGAAATCAGTTAAATGAAGAATGAAAATGAAATCAGTTAAATGAAGATGAAATCAGTTAACGATGAAATCAGTTAACGATGAAATCAGTTAACGATGAAATCAGTTAAATGAAGATGAAATCAGTTAACGATGAAATCAGTTAAAGATGAAATCAGTTAACGATGAAATCAGTTAACGATGAAATCAGTTAACGATGGAATCAGTTAAATGAAGATGAAATCAGTTAACGATGAAATCAGTTAACGATGAAATCAGTTAAATGAAGATGAAATCAGTTAACGATGAAATCAGTTAAATGAAGATGAAATCAGTTAACGATGAAATCAGTTAACGATGAAATCAGTTAAATGAAGATGAAATCAGTTAACGATGAAATCAGTTAACAATGAAATCAGTTAACGATGAAATCAGTTAACGATGAAATCAGTTAACGATGAAATCACTTAACGATGAAATCAGTTAAATGAAGATGAAATCAGTTAACGATGAAATCAGTTAAAGATGAAATCAGTTAACGATGGAATCAGTTAACGATGAAATCAGTTAACGATGAAATCAGTTAAATGAAGATGAAATCAGTTAACGATGAAATCAGTTAACGATGAAATCAGTTAAATGAAGAATGAAAATGAAATCAGTTAAATGAAGATGAAATCAGTTAACGATGAAATCAGTTAAATGAAGAATGAAAATGAAATCAGTTAAATGAAGATGAAATCAGTTAACGATGAAATCAGTTAAATGAAGATGAAATCAGTTAACGATGAAATCAGTTAACGATGGAATCAGTTAACGATGAAATCAGTTAACGATGAAATCAGTTAAATGAAGATGAAATCAGTTAACGATGAAATCAGTTAACAATGAAATCAGTTAAATGAAGATGAAATCAGTTAACGATGAAATCAGTTAACGATGAAATCAGTTAACGATGAAATCAGTTAACGATGAAATCAGTTAAATGAAGATGAAATCAGTTAACGATGAAATCAGTTAACGATGGAATCAGTTAACGATGAAATCAGTTAACGATGAAATCAGTTAAATGAAGATGAAATCAGTTAACGATGAAATCAGTTAACAATGAAATCAGTTAAATGAAGATGAAATCAGTTAACGATGAAATCAGTTAACGATGAAATCAGTTAACGATGAAATCAGTTAAATGAAGATGAAATCAGTTAACGATGAAATCAGTTAAAGATGAAATCAGTTAACGATGAAATCAGTTAACGATGAAATCAGTTAAATGAAGATGAAATCAGTTAACGATGAAATCAGTTAACGATGAAATCAGTTAAATGAAGATGAAATCAGTTAACGATGAAATCAGTTAAATGAAGAATGAAAATGAAATCAGTTAAATGAAGATGAAATCAGTTAACGATGAAATCAGTTAAATGAAGAATGAAAATGAAATCAGTTAAATGAAGATGAAATCAGTTAACGATGAAATCAGTTAAATGAAGATGAAATCAGTTAACGATGAAATCAGTTAACGATGGAATCAGTTAACGATGAAATCAGTTAACGATGAAATCAGTTAAATGAAGATGAAATCAGTTAACGATGAAATCAGTTAACAATGAAATCAGTTAAATGAAGATGAAATCAGTTAACGATGAAATCAGTTAACGATGAAATCAGTTAACGATGAAATCAGTTAACGATGAAATCAGTTAAATGAAGATGAAATCAGTTAACGATGAAATCAGTTAACGATGGAATCAGTTAACGATGAAATCAGTTAACGATGAAATCAGTTAAATGAAGATGAAATCAGTTAACGATGAAATCAGTTAACAATGAAATCAGTTAAATGAAGATGAAATCAGTTAACGATGAAATCAGTTAACGATGAAATCAGTTAACGATGAAATCAGTTAAATGAAGATGAAATCAGTTAACGATGAAATCAGTTAAAGATGAAATCAGTTAACGATGAAATCAGTTAACGATGAAATCAGTTAAATGAAGATGAAATCAGTTAACGATGAAATCAGTTAACGATGAAATCAGTTAAATGAAGATGAAATCAGTTAACGATGAAATCAGTTAAAGATGAAATCAGTTAACGATGAAATCAGTTAAATGAAGATGAAATCAGTTAACGATGAAATCAGTTAAATGAAGATGAAATCAGTTAACGATGAAATCAGTTAACGATGGAATCAGTTAACGATGAAATCAGTTAACGATGAAATCAGTTAAATGAAGATGAAATCAGTTAACGATGAAATCACTTAACGATGAAATCAGTTAAATGAAGATGAAATCAGTTAACGATGAAATCAGTTAAAGATGAAATCAGTTAACGATGGAATCAGTTAACGATGAAATCAGTTAACGATGAAATCAGTTAAATGAAGATGAAATCAGTTAACGATGAAATCAGTTAACGATGAAATCAGTTAAATGAAGATGAAATCAGTTAACGATGAAATCAGTTAACGATGAAATCAGTTAAATGAAGATGAAATCAGTTAACGATGAAATCAGTTAAAGATGAAATCAGTTAACGATGAAATCAGTTAACGATGAAATCAGTTAAATGAAGATGAAATCAGTTAACGATGAAATCAGTTAAATGAAGATGAAATCAGTTAACGATGAAATCAGTTAAAGATGAAATCAGTTAACGATGAAATCAGTTAACGATGAAATCAGTTAAATGAAGATGAAATCAGTTAACGATGAAATCAGTTAAATGAAGATGAAATCAGTTAACGATGAAATCACTTAACGATGAAATCAGTTAAATGAAGATGAAATCAGTTAACGATGAAATCAGTTAAAGATGAAATCAGTTAACGATGGAATCAGTTAACGATGAAATCAGTTAACGATGAAATCAGTTAAATGAAGATGAAATCAGTTAACGATGAAATCAGTTAACGATGAAATCAGTTAACGATGAAATCAGTTAAATGAAGATGAAATCAGTTAACGATGAAATCAGTTAACGATGAAATCAGTTAAATGAAGATGAAATCAGTTAACGATGAAATCAGTTAAAGATGAAATCAGTTAACGATGAAATCAGTTAACGATGAAATCAGTTAAATGAAGATGAAATCAGTTAACGATGAAATCAGTTAAATGAAGATGAAATCAGTTAACGATGAAATCAGTTAACGATGAAATCAGTTAAATGAAGATGAAATCAGTTAACGATGAAATCAGTTAAATGAAGATGAAATCAGTTAACGATGAAATCAGTTAACGATGAAATCAGTTAACGATGAAATCAGTTAAATGAAGATGAAATCAGTTAACGATGAAATCAGTTAACGATGAAATCAGTTAACGATGAAATCAGTTAAATGAAGATGAAATCAGTTAACGATGAAATCAGTTAACGATGAAATCAGTTAACGATGAAATCAGTTAACGATGAAATCAGTTAAATGAAGATGAAATCAGTTAACGATGAAATCAGTTAACGATGGAATCAGTTAAATGAAGATGAAATCAGTTAACGATGAAATCAGTTAAATGAAGATGAAATCAGTTAACGATGAAATCAGTTAAATGAAGATGAAATCAGTTAACGATGAAATCAGTTAAAGATGAAATCAGTTAACGATGAAATCAGTTAAATGAAGATGAAATCAGTTAACGATGAAATCAGTTAACAATGAAATCAGTTAAATGAAGATGAAATCAGTTAACGATGAAATCAGTTAACGATGAAATCAGTTAACGATGGAATCAGTTAACGATGGAATCAGTTAAATGAAGATGAAATCAGTTAACGATGAAATCAGTTAAAGATGAAATCAGTTAACGATGAAATCAGTTAACGATGAAATCAGTTAAATGAAGATGAAATCAGTTAACGATGAAATCAGTTAACGATGAAATCAGTTAACGATGGAATCAGTTAAATGAAGATGAAATCAGTTAACGATGAAATCAGTTAACGATGAAATCAGTTAAATGAAGATGAAATCAGTTAACGATGAAATCAGTTAAAGATGAAATCAGTTAACGATGGAATCAGTTAAATGAAGATGAAATCAGTTAACGATGAAATCAGTTAACGATGAAATCAGTTAAATGAAGATGAAATCAGTTAACGATGAAATCAGTTAAAGATGAAATCAGTTAACGATGAAATCAGTTAACGATGAAATCAGTTAAATGAAGATGAAATCAGTTAACGATGAAATCAGTTAACGATGAAATCAGTTAAATGAAGATGAAATCAGTTAACGATGAAATCAGTTAAAGATGAAATCAGTTAAATGAAGATGAAATCAGTTAACGATGAAATCAGTTAACGATGAAATCAGTTAACGATGGAATCAGTTAACGATGAAATCAGTTAACGATGAAATCAGTTAACGATGAAATCAGTTAAATGAAGATGAAATCAGTTAACGATGAAATCAGTTAAATGAAGATGAAATCAGTTAACGATGAAATCAGTTAACGATGGAATCAGTTAACGATGGAATCAGTTAACGATGAAATCAGTTAAATGAAGATGAAATCAGTTAACGATGAAATCAGTTAACGATGAAATCAGTTAAATGAAGATGAAATCAGTCAACGATGAAATCAGTTAACGATGAAATCAGTTAACGATGAAATCAGTTAAATGAAGAATGAAATGAAATCAGTTAAATGAAGATGAAATCAGTTAACGATGAAATCAGTTAACGATGAAATCAGTTAAATGAAGATGAAATCAGTTAACGATGAAATCAGTTAAAGATGAAATCAGTTAACGATGAAATCAGTTAACGATGGAATCAGTTAAATGAAGATGAAATCAGTTAACGATGAAATCAGTTAACGATGAAATCAGTTAACGATGGAATCAGTTAAATGAAGATGAAATCAGTTAACGATGAAATCAGTTAACGATGAAATCAGTTAAATGAAGATGAAATCAGTTAACGATGAAATCAGTTAACGATGAAATCAGTTAAATGAAGATGAAATCAGTTAACGATGAAATCAGTTAAAGATGAAATCAGTTAACGATGGAATCAGTTAACGATGAAATCAGTTAACGATGAAATCAGTAAAAGATGAAATCAGTTAACGATGAAATCAGTTAACGATGAAATCAGTTAAATGAAGATGAAATCAGTTAACGATGAAATCAGTTAACGATGAAATCAGTTAAATGAAGATGAAATCAGTTAACGATGAAATCAGTTAACGATGAAATCAGTTAACGATGGAATCAGTTAACGATGAAATCAGTTAACGATGAAATCAGTTAACGATGAAATCAGTTAAATGAAGATGAAATCAGTTAACGATGAAATCAGTTAACGATGAAATCAGTTAAATGAAGATGAAATCAGTTAACGATGAAATCAGTTAACGATGAAATCAGTTAACGATGGAATCAGTTAACGATGAAATCAGTTAACGATGAAATCAGTTAACGATGAAATCAGTTAAATGAAGATGAAATCAGTTAACGATGAAATCAGTTAACGATGGAATCAGTTAACGATGAAATCAGTTAACGATGAAATCAGTTAAATGAAGATGAAATCAGTTAAATGAAGATGAAATCAGTTAACGATGAAATCAGTTAACGATGAAATCAGTTAAATGAAGATGAAATCAGTTAACGATGAAATCAGTTAACGATGAAATCAGTTAACGATGAAATCAGTTAAATGAAGATGAAATCAGTTAACGATGAAATCAGTTAACGATGAAATCAGTTAAATGAAGATGAAATCAGTTAACGATGAAATCAGTTAACGATGAAATCAGTTAACGATGAAATCAGTTAACGATGAAATCAGTTAAATGAAGATGAAATCAGTTAAATGAAGATGAAATCAGTTAAATGAAGATGAAATCAGTTAACGATGAAATCAGTTAACGATGAAATCAGTTAACGATGGAATCAGTTAAATGAAGATGAAATCAGTTAACGATGAAATCAGTTAACGATGAAATCAGTTAAATGAAGATGAAATCAGTTAACGATGAAATCAGTTAACGATGAAATCAGTTAAATGAAGATGAAATCAGTTAACGATGAAATCAGTTAACGATGGAATCAGTTAAATGAAGATGAAATCAGTTAACGATGAAATCAGTTAACGATGAAATCAGTTAACGATGAAATCAGTTAAATGAAGATGAAATCAGTTAACGATGAAATCAGTTAACGATGGAATCAGTTAAATGAAGATGAAATCAGTTAACGATGAAATCAGTTAAATGAAGATGAAATCAGTTAACGATGAAATCAGTTAACGATGAAATCAGTTAAATGAAGATGAAATCAGTTAACGATGAAATCAGTTAACGATGAAATCAGTTAAATGAAGATGAAATCAGTTAACGATGAAATCAGTTAACGATGAAATCAGTTAAATGAAGAATGAAAATGAAATCAGTTAAATGAAGATGAAATCAGTTAACGATGAAATCAGTTAACGATGAAATCAGTTAACGATGAAATCAGTTAAATGAAGATGAAATCAGTTAACGATGAAATCAGTTAAAGATGAAATCAGTTAACGATGAAATCAGTTAACGATGAAATCAGTTAAATGAAGATGAAATCAGTTAACGATGAAATCAGTTAACGATGAAATCAGTTAACGATGGAATCAGTTAACGATGAAATCAGTTAAATGAAGATGAAATCAGTTAAATGAAGATGAAATCAGTTAACGATGAAATCAGTTAAAGATGAAATCAGTTAACGATGAAATCAGTTAAATGAAGATGAAATCAGTTAACGATGAAATCAGTTAAAGATGAAATCAGTTAACGATGGAATCAGTTAAATGAAGATGAAATCAGTTAACGATGAAATCAGTTAACAATGAAATCAGTTAAATGAAGATGAAATCAGTTAACGATGAAATCAGTTAACGATGAAATCAGTTAACGATGGAATCAGTTAACGATGGAATCAGTTAAATGAAGATGAAATCAGTTAACGATGAAATCAGTTAAAGATGAAATCAGTTAACGATGAAATCAGTTAACGATGAAATCAGTTAAATGAAGATGAAATCAGTTAACGATGAAATCAGTTAACGATGAAATCAGTTAACGATGGAATCAGTTAAATGAAGATGAAATCAGTTAACGATGAAATCAGTTAACGATGAAATCAGTTAAATGAAGATGAAATCAGTTAACGATGAAATCAGTTAAAGATGAAATCAGTTAACGATGGAATCAGTTAAATGAAGATGAAATCAGTTAACGATGAAATCAGTTAACGATGAAATCAGTTAAATGAAGATGAAATCAGTTAACGATGAAATCAGTTAAAGATGAAATCAGTTAACGATGAAATCAGTTAACGATGAAATCAGTTAAATGAAGATGAAATCAGTTAACGATGAAATCAGTTAACGATGAAATCAGTTAAATGAAGATGAAATCAGTTAACGATGAAATCAGTTAAAGATGAAATCAGTTAAATGAAGATGAAATCAGTTAACGATGAAATCAGTTAACGATGAAATCAGTTAACGATGAAATCAGTTAACGATGGAATCAGTTAACGATGAAATCAGTTAACGATGAAATCAGTTAAATGAAGATGAAATCAGTTAACGATGAAATCAGTTAACGATGAAATCAGTTAACGATGGAATCAGTTAACGATGAAATCAGTTAACGATGAAATCAGTTAACGATGAAATCAGTTAAATGAAGATGAAATCAGTTAACGATGAAATCAGTTAACGATGGAATCAGTTAACGATGAAATCAGTTAACGATGAAATCAGTTAAATGAAGATGAAATCAGTTAAATGAAGATGAAATCAGTTAACGATGAAATCAGTTAACGATGAAATCAGTTAATGAAGATGAAATCAGTTAACGATGAAATCAGTTAAATGAAGAATGAAAATGAAATCAGTTAAATGAAGATGAAATCAGTTAACGATGAAATCAGTTAAATGAAGAATGAAAATGAAATCAGTTAAATGAAGATGAAATCAGTTAACGATGAAATCAGTTAACGATGAAATCAGTTAAATGAAGATGAAATCAGTTAACGATGAAATCAGTTAACGATGAAATCAGTTAAATGAAGATGAAATCAGTTAACGATGAAATCAGTTAACGATGAAATCAGTTAACGATGGAATCAGTTAACGATGAAATCAGTTAACGATGAAATCAGTTAAATGAAGATGAAATCAGTTAACGATGAAATCAGTTAACGATGAAATCAGTTAACGATGAAATCAATTAACGATGAAATCAGTTAACGATGGAATCAGTTAACGATGAAATCAGTTAACGATGAAATCAGTTAACGATGGAATCAGTTAACGATGAAATCAGTTAACGATGAAATCAGTTAAATGAAGATGAAATCAGTTAACGATGAAATCAGTTAACGATGAAATCAGTTAACGATGAAATCAATTAAATGAAGATGAAATCAGTTAACGATGAAATCAGTTAATGAAGATGAAATCAGTTAAATGAAGATGAAATCAGTTAACGATGAAATCAGTTAAAGATGAAATCAGTTAACGATGGAATCAGTTAACGATGAAATCAGTTAACGATGAAATCAGTTAAATGAAGATGAAATCAGTTAACGATGAAATCAGTTAACGATGAAATCAGTTAACGATGAAATCAGTTAAATGAAGATGAAATCAGTTAACGATGAAATCAGTTAACGATGAAATCAGTTAAATGAAGATGAAATCAGTTAACGATGAAATCAGTTAACGATGGAATCAGTTAAATGAAGATGAAATCAGTTAACGATGAAATCAGTTAACGATGAAATCAGTTAAATGAAGATGAAATCAGTTAACGATGAAATCAGTTAACGATGGAATCAGTTAAATGAAGATGAAATCAGTTAACGATGAAATCAGTTAAATGAAGATGAAATCAGTTAACGATGAAATCAGTTAACGATGAAATCAGTTAAATGAAGATGAAATCAGTTAACGATGAAATCAGTTAACGATGAAATCAGTTAAATGAAGATGAAATCAGTTAACGATGAAATCAGTTAACGATGAAATCAGTTAAATGAAGAATGAAAATGAAATCAGTTAAATGAAGATGAAATCAGTTAACGATGAAATCAGTTAACGATGAAATCAGTTAACGATGAAATCAGTAAAATGAAGATGAAATCAGTTAACGATGAAATCAGTTAAAGATGAAATCAGTTAACGATGAAATCAGTTAACGATGAAATCAGTTAAATGAAGATGAAATCAGTTAACGATGAAATCAGTTAACGATGAAATCAGTTAAATGAAGATGAAATCAGTTAACGATGAAATCAGTTAACGATGAAATCAGTTAAATGAAGAATGAAATCAGTTAACGATGAAATCAGTTAACGATGGAATCAGTTAAATGAAGATGAAATCAGTTAACGATGAAATCAGTTAAATGAAGATGAAATCAGTTAACGATGAAATCAGTTAACGATGAAATCAGTTAACGATGAAATCAGTTAACGATGAAATCAGTTAACGATGAAATCAGTTAAATGAAGATGAAATCAGTTAACGATGAAATCAGTTAACGATGAAATCAGTTAACGATGAAATCAGTTAACGATGAAATCAGTTAAATGAAGATGAAATCAGTTAACGATGAAATCAGTTAAATGAAGATGAAATCAGTTAACGATGAAATCAGTTAACGATGAAATCAGTTAAATGAAGAATGAAAATGAAATCAGTAAAATGAAGATGAAATCAGTTAACGATGAAATCAGTTAACGATGAAATCAGTTAACGATGAAATCAGTTAAATGAAGATGAAATCAGTTAACGATGAAATCAGTTAAAGATGAAATCAGTTAACGATGAAATCAGTTAACGATGAAATCAGTTAAATGAAGATGAAATCAGTTAACGATGAAATCAGTTAACGATGGAATCAGTTAACGATGAAATCAGTTAAATGAAGATGAAATCAGTTAAATGAAGATGAAATCAGTTAACGATGAAATCAGTTAAAGATGAAATCAGTTAACGATGAAATCAGTTAAATGAAGATGAAATCAGTTAACGATGAAATCAGTTAACGATGAAATCAGTTAACGATGAAATCAGTTAAATGAAGATGAAATCAGTTAACGATGAAATCAGTTAAAAGAAGATGAAATCAGTTAACGATGAAATCAGTTAACGATGGAATCAGTTAAATGAAGATGAAATCAGTTAACGATGAAATCAGTTAAATGAAGATGAAATCAGTTAACGATGAAATCAGTTAAAGATGAAATCAGTTAACGATGAAATCAGTTAACGATGAAATCAGTTAAATGAAGATGAAATCAGTTAACGATGAAATCAGTTAACGATGAAATCAGTTAACGATGAAATCAGTTAAATGAAGATGAAATCAGTTAACGATGAAATCAGTTAACGATGAAATCAGTTAACGATGAAATCAGTTAAATGAAGATGAAATCAGTTAACGATGAAATCAGTTAAAGATGAAATCAGTTAACGATGAAATCAGTTAAATGAAGATGAAATCAGTTAACGATGAAATCAGTTAACGATGAAATCAGTTAAATGAAGATGAAATCAGTTAACGATGAAATCAGTTAACGATGGAATCAGTTAACGATGAAATCAGTTAACGATGAAATCAGTTAAATGAAGATGAAATCAGTTAACGATGAAATCAGTTAAAGATGAAATCAGTTAACGATGAAATCAGTTAACGATGAAATCAGTTAACGATGAAATCAGTTAAATGAAGATGAAATCAGTTAACGATGAAATCAGTTAAAGATGAAATCAGTTAACGATGAAATCAGTTAACGATGAAATCAGTTAAATGAAGATGAAATCAGTTAACGATGAAATCAGTTAACGATGAAATCAGTTAACGATGAAATCAGTTAAATGAAGATGAAATCAGTTAACGATGAAATCAGTTAACGATGAAATCAGTTAACGATGAAATCAGTTAAATGAAGATGAAATCAGTTAACGATGAAATCAGTTAACGATGGAATCAGTTAACGATGAAATCAGTTAACGATGAAATCAGTTAAATGAAGATGAAATCAGTTAACGATGAAATCAGTTAACGATGAAATCAGTTAACGATGAAATCAGTTAACGATGAAATCAGTTAACGATGAAATCAGTTAAATGAAGATGAAATCAGTTAACGATGAAATCAGTTAAAGATGAAATCAGTTAACGATGAAATCAGTTAACGATGAAATCAGTTAAATGAAGATGAAATCAGTTAACGATGAAATCAGTTAACGATGAAATCAGTTAACGATGAAATCAGTTAAATGAAGATGAAATCAGTTAAATGAAGATGAAATCAGTTAACGATGAAATCAGTTAAAGATGAAATCAGTTAACGATGAAATCAGTTAAATGAAGATGAAATCAGTTAACGATGAAATCAGTTAACGATGAAATCAGTTAACGATGGAATCAGTTAAATGAAGATGAAATCAGTTAACGATGAAATCAGTTAAAGATGAAATCAGTTAACGATGAAATCAGTTAACGATGAAATCAGTTAAATGAAGATGAAATCAGTTAACGATGAAATCAGTTAAATGAAGATGAAATCAGTTAACGATGAAATCAGTTAAAGATGAAATCAGTTAACGATGAAATCAGTTAACGATGAAATCAGTTAAATGAAGATGAAATCAGTTAACGATGAAATCAGTTAACGATGAAATCAGTTAACGATGAAATCAGTTAAATGAAGATGAAATCAGTTAACGATGAAATCAGTTAACGATGAAATCAGTTAACGATGAAATCAGTTAAATGAAGATGAAATCAGTTAACGATGAAATCAGTTAAAGATGAAATCAGTTAACGATGAAATCAGTTAAATGAAGATGAAATCAGTTAACGATGAAATCAGTTAACGATGAAATCAGTTAAATGAAGATGAAATCAGTTAACGATGAAATCAGTTAACGATGAAATCAGTTAACGATGAAATCAGTTAACGATGAAATCAGTTAAATGAAGATGAAATCAGTTAACGATGAAATCAGTTAAAGATGAAATCAGTTAACGATGAAATCAGTTAACGATGAAATCAGTTAAATGAAGATGAAATCAGTTAACGATGAAATCAGTTAAATGAAGATGAAATCAGTTAACGATGAAATCAGTTAAATGAAGATGAAATCAGTTAAATGAAGATGAAATCAGTTAACGATGAAATCAGTTAATGAAGATGAAATCAGTTAACGATGAAATCAGTTAACGATGAAATCAGTTAAATGAAGATGAAATCAGTTAACGATGAAATCAGTTAACGATGAAATCAGTTAACGATGAAATCAGTTAAATGAAGATGAAATCAGTTAAATGAAGATGAAATCAGTTAACGATGAAATCAGTTAACGATGAAATCAGTTAAATGAAGATGAAATCAGTTAACGATGAAATCAGTTAACGATGAAATCAGTTAACGATGAATCAGTTAAATGAAGATGAAATCAGTTAACGATGAAATCAGTTAAAGATGAAATCAGTTAACGATGAAATCAGTTAACGATGAAATCAGTTAATGAAGATGAAATCAGTTAACGATGAAATCAGTTAAATGAAGATGAAATCAGTTAACGATGAAATCAGTTAACGATGAAATCAGTTAACGATGAAATCAGTTAATGAAGATGAAATCAGTTAACGATGAAATCAGTTAAATGAAGATGAAATCAGTTAACGATGAAATCAGTTAAAGATGAATCAGTTAAATGAGTGAAATCAGTTAACGATGAAATCAGTTAAATGAAGATGAAATCAGTTAACGATGAAATCAGTTAAAGATGAAATCAGTTAACGATGAAATCAGTTAACGATGAAATCAGTTAAATGAAGATGAAATCAGTTAACGATGAAATCAGTTAACGATGAAATCAGTTAACGATGAAATCAGTTAAATGAAGATGAAATCAGTTAACGATGAAATCAGTTAATGAAGAAGAAAATGAAATCAGTTAAATGAAGATGAAATCAGTTAACGATGAAATCAGTTAACGATGAAATCAGTTAAATGAAGATGAAATCAGTTAACGATGAAATCAGTTAACGATGAAATCAGTTAACGATGAAATCAGTTAAATGAAGATGAAATCAGTTAACGATTGAAATCAGTTAACGATGAAATCAGTTAAATGAAGATGAAATCAGTTAACGATGAAATCAGTTAACGATGAATCAGTTAACGATGAAATCAGTTAACGATGAAATCAGTTAAATGAAGATGAAATCAGTTAACGATGAAATCAGTTAAAGATGAAATCAGTTAACGATGAATCAGTTAAGATGAAATCAGTTAACGATGAAATCAGTTAAATGAAGATGAAATCAGTTAACGATGAAATCAGTTAAATGAAGATGAAATCAGTTAACGATGAAATCAGTTAAATGAGATGAAATCAGTTAACGATGAAATCAGTTAACGATGAAATCAGTTAAATGAAGATGAAATCAGTTAACGATGAAATCAGTTAACGATGAAATCAGTTAACGATGAAATCAGTTAAATGAAGATGAAATCAGTTAACGATGAAATCAGTTAAAGATGAAATCAGTTAACGATGAAATCAGTTAAATGAAGATTGAAATCAGTTAACGATGAAATCAGTTAATGAAGATGAAATCAGTTAACGATGAAATCAGTTAAATGAAGATGAAATCAGTTAACGATGAAATCAGTTAAATGAAGATGAAATCAGTTAACGATGAAATCAGTTAACGATGAAATCAGTTAACGATGAAATCAGTTAAATGAAGATGAAATCAGTTAACGATGAAATCAGTTAACGATGAAATCAGTTAAATGAAGATGAAATCAGTTAACGATGAAATCAGTTAAACGATGAAATCAGTTAACGATGAAATCAGTTAACGATGAAATCAGTTAAATGAAGATGAAATCAGTTAACGATGAAATCAGTTAACGATGAAATCAGTTAAATGAAGATGAAATCAGTTAACGATGAAATCAGTTAATGAGATGAAATCAGTTAACGATGAAATCAGTTAAAGATGAAATCAGTTAACGATGAATCAGTTAACGATGAAATCAGTTAACGATGAAATCAGTTAAATGAAGATGAAATCAGTTAACGATGAAATCAGTTAACGATGAAATCAGTTAACGATGAAATCAGTTAACGATGAAATCAGTTAAATGAAGATGAAATCAGTTAACGATGAAATCAGTTAAATGAAGATGAAATCAGTTAACGATGAAATCAGTTAACGATGAAATCAGTTAACGATGAAATCAGTTAAATGAAGATGAAATCAGTTAACGATGAAATCAGTTAACGATGAAATCAGTTAACGATGAAG
>NW_027211760.1:0-104565 GCF_022749685.1 Semicossyphus pulcher | reverse complement strand
ACGATGAAATCAGTTAAATGAAGATGAAATCAGTTAACGATGAAATCAGTTAACGATGAAATCAGTTAACGATGAAATCAATTAAATGAAGATGAAATCAGTTAACGATGAAATCAGTTAAATGAAGATGAAATCAGTTAACGATGAAATCAGTTAAAGATGAAATCAGTTAACGATGAAATCAGTTAACGATGAAATCAGTTAACGATGAAATCAGTTAAATGAAGATGAAATCAGTTAACGATGAAATCAGTTAAATGAAGAATGAAAATGAAATCAGTTAAATGAAGATGAAATCAGTTAACGATGAAATCAGTTAACGATGAAATCAGTTAACGAGGAAATCAGTTAAATGAAGATGAAATCAGTTAACGATGAAATCAGTTAACAATGAAATCAGTTAAATGAAGATGAAATCAGTTAACGATGAAATCAGTTAACGATGAAATCAGTTAACGATGAAATCAGTTAACGATGAAATCAGTTAAATGAAGATGAAATCAGTTAAAGATGAAATCAGTTAACGATGAAATCAGTTAACGATGAAATCAGTTAAATGAAGATGAAATCAGTTAACGATGAAATCAGTTAACGATGAAATCAATTAACGATGAAATCAGTTAAATGAAGATGAAATCAGTTAACGATGAAATCAGTTAAAGATGAAATCAGTTAAATGAAGAATGAAGATGAAATCAGTTAACGATGAAATCAATTAACGATGAAATCAGTTAACGATGAAATCAGTTAAATGAAGATGAAATCAGTTAACGATGAAATCAGTTAACGATGAAATCAGTTAAATGAAGAATGAAAATGAAATCAGTTAACGATGAAATCAATTAACGATGAAATCAGTTAACGATGAAATCAGTTAAATGAAGATGAAATCAGTTAACGATGAAATCAGTTAACGATGAAATCAGTTAAATGAAGATGAAATCAGTTAACGATGAAATCAGTTAACGATGAAATCAGTTAACGATGAAATCAGTTAAATGAAGATGAAATCAGTTAACGATGAAATCAGTTAACGATGAAATCAGTTAACGATGAAATCAATTAAATGAAGATGAAATCAGTTAACGATGAAATCAGTTAACGATGAAATCAGTTAAATGAAGATGAAATCAGTTAAATGAAGATGAAATCAGTTAACGATGAAATCAGTTAACGATGAAATCAGTTAAATGAAGATGAAATCAGTTAAAGATGAAATCAGTTAACGATGAAATCAGTTAACGATGAAATCAGTTAAATGAAGATGAAATCAGTTAACGATGAAATCAGTTAACGATGAAATCAATTAACGATGAAATCAGTTAAATGAAGATGAAATCAGTTAACGATGAAATCAGTTAAAGATGCAATCAGTTAAATGAAGAATGAAGATGAAATCAGTTAACGATGAAATCAGTTAAATGAAGATGAAATCAGTTAACGATGAAATCAATTAACGATGAAATCAGTTAACGATGAAATCAATTAACGATGAAATCAGTTAAATGAAGATGAAATCAGTTAACGATGAAATCAGTTAAAGATGAAATCAGTTAAATGAAGAATGAAGATGAAATCAGTTAACGATGAAATCAGTTAAATGAAGATGAAATCAGTTAACGATGAAATCAATTAACGATGAAATCAGTTAACGATGAAATCAATTAACGATGAAATCAGTTAAATGAAGATGAAATCAGTTAACGATGAAATCAGTTAACGATGAAATCAGTTAACGATGAAATCAGTTAACGATGAAATCAATTAACGATGAAATCAGTTAAATGAAGATGAAATCAGTTAAAGATGAAATCAGTTAACGATGAAATCAGTTAACGATGAAATCAGTTAAATGAAGATGAAATCAGTTAACGATGAAATCAGTTAACGATGAAATCAATTAACGATGAAATCAGTTAAATGAAGATGAAATCAGTTAACGATGAAATCAGTTAAAGATGAAATCAGTTAAATGAAGAATGAAGATGAAATCAGTTAACGATGAAATCAGTTAAATGAAGATGAAATCAGTTAACGATGAAATCAATTAACGATGAAATCAGTTAACGATGAAATCAATTAACGATGAAATCAGTTAAATGAAGATGAAATCAGTTAACGATGAAATCAGTTAAAGATGAAATCAGTTAAATGAAGAATGAAGATGAAATCAGTTAACGATGAAATCAGTTAAATGAAGATGAAATCAGTTAACGATGAAATCAATTAACGATGAAATCAGTTAACGATGAAATCAATTAACGATGAAATCAGTTAAATGAAGATGAAATCAGTTAACGATGAAATCAGTTAAAGATGAAATCAGTTAAATGAAGAATGAAGATGAAATCAGTTAACGATGAAATCAGTTAAATGAAGATGAAATCAGTTAACGATGAAATCAATTAACGATGAAATCAGTTAACGATGAAATCAATTAACGATGAAATCAGTTAAATGAAGATGAAATCAGTTAACGATGAAATCAGTTAACGATGAAATCAGTTAACGATGAAATCAATTAACGATGAAATCAGTTAAATGAAGATGAAATCAGTTAACGATGAAATCAGTTAAAGATGAAATCAGTTAAATGAAGAATGAAGATGAAATCAGTTAACGATGAAATCAGTTAAATGAAGATGAAATCAGTTAACGATGAAATCAGTTAACGATGAAATCAGTTAACGATGAAATCAGTTAAATGAAGATGAAATCAGTTAACGATGAAATCAGTTAAATGAAGAATGAAGATGAAATCAGTTAACGATGAAATCAATTAACGATGAAATCAGTTAACGATGAAATCAGTTAAATGAAGATGAAATCAGTTAACGATGAAATCAGTTAACGATGAAATCAGTTAAATGAAGAATGAAAATGAAATCAGTTAACGATGAAATCAATTAACGATGAAATCAGTTAACGATGAAATCAGTTAAATGAAGATGAAATCAGTTAACGATGAAATCAGTTAACGATGAAATCAGTTAAATGAAGAATGAAAATGAAATCAGTTAACGATGAAATCAATTAACGATGAAATCAGTTAACGATGAAATCAGTTAAATGAAGATGAAATCAGTTAACGATGAAATCAGTTAACGATGAAATCAGTTAAATGAAGATGAAATCAGTTAACGATGAAATCAGTTAACGATGAAATCAGTTAAATGAAGATGAAATCAGTTAACGATGAAATCAGTTAACGATGAAATCAGTTAACGATGAAATCAATTAAATGAAGATGAAATCAGTTAACGATGAAATCAGTTAAATGAAGAATGAAAATGAAATCAGTTAAATGAAGATGAAATCAGTTAACGATGAAATCAGTTAACGATGAAATCAGTTAAATGAAGATGAAATCAGTTAACGATGAAATCAGTTAACGATGAAATCAGTTAACGATGAAATCAATTAAATGAAGATGAAATCAGTTAACGATGAAATCAGTTAAATGAAGATGAAATCAGTTAACGATGAAATCAGTTAAAGATGAAATCAGTTAACGATGAAATCAGTTAACGATGAAATCAGTTAAATGAAGATGAAATCAGTTAACGATGAAATCAGTTAAATGAAGAATGAAAATGAAATCAGTTAAATGAAGATGAAATCAGTTAACGATGAAATCAGTTAACGATGAAATCAGTTAACGATGAAATCAGTTAAATGAAGATGAAATCAGTTAACGATGAAATCAGTTAACAATGAAATCAGTTAAATGAAGATGAAATCAGTTAACGATGAAATCAGTTAACGATGAAATCAGTTAACGATGAAATCAGTTAAATGAAGATGAAATCAGTTAACGATGAAATCAGTTAAATGAAGAATGAAGATGAAATCAGTTAACGATGAAATCAATTAACGATGAAATCAGTTAACGATGAAATCAGTTAAATGAAGATGAAATCAGTTAACGATGAAATCAGTTAACGATGAAATCAGTTAAATGAAGAATGAAAATGAAATCAGTTAACGATGAAATCAATTAACGATGAAATCAGTTAACGATGAAATCAGTTAAATGAAGATGAAATCAGTTAACGATGAAATCAGTTAACGATGAAATCAGTTAAATGAAGATGAAATCAGTTAACGATGAAATCAGTTAAATGAAGAATGAAAATGAAATCAGTTAACGATGAAATCAATTAACGATGAAATCAGTTAACGATGAAATCAGTTAAATGAAGATGAAATCAGTTAACGATGAAATCAGTTAACGATGAAATCAGTTAAATGAAGATGAAATCAGTTAACGATGAAATCAGTTAACGATGAAATCAGTTAACGATGAAATCAATTAAATGAAGATGAAATCAGTTAACGATGAAATCAGTTAAATGAAGATGAAATCAGTTAACGATGAAATCAGTTAACGATGAAATCAGTTAACGATGAAATCAGTTAAATGAAGATGAAATCAGTTAACGATGAAATCAGTTAAATGAAGAATGAAAATGAAATCAGTTAAATGAAGATGAAATCAGTTAACGATGAAATCAGTTAACGATGAAATCAGTTAACGATGAAATCAGTTAAATGAAGATGAAATCAGTTAACGATGAAATCAGTTAACAATGAAATCAGTTAAATGAAGATGAAATCAGTTAACGATGAAATCAGTTAACGATGAAATCAGTTAACGATGAAATCAGTTAAATGAAGATGAAATCAGTTAAAGATGAAATCAGTTAACGATGAAATCAGTTAAATGAAGATGAAATCAGTTAACGATGAAATCAGTTAACGATGAAATCAATTAACGATGAAATCAGTTAAATGAAGATGAAATCAGTTAACGATGAAATCAGTTAAAGATGAAATCAGTTAAATGAAGAATGAAGATGAAATCAGTTAACGATGAAATCAGTTAAATGAAGATGAAATCAGTTAACGATGAAATCAGTTAACGATGAAATCAGTTAACGATGAAATCAGTTAACGATGAAATCAGTTAAATGAAGATGAAATCAGTTAACGATGAAATCAGTTAAATGAAGAATGAAGATGAAATCAGTTAACGATGAAATCAATTAACGATGAAATCAGTTAACGATGAAATCAGTTAAATGAAGATGAAATCAGTTAACGATGAAATCAGTTAACGATGAAATCAGTTAAATGAAGAATGAAAATGAAATCAGTTAACGATGAAATCAATTAACGATGAAATCAGTTAACGATGAAATCAGTTAAATGAAGATGAAATCAGTTAACGATGAAATCAGTTAACGATGAAATCAGTTAAATGAAGATGAAATCAGTTAACGATGAAATCAGTTAACGATGAAATCAGTTAACGATGAAATCAGTTAAATGAAGATGAAATCAGTTAACGATGAAATCAGTTAACGATGAAATCAGTTAACGATGAAATCAATTAAATGAAGATGAAATCAGTTAACGATGAAATCAGTTAAATGAAGAATGAAAATGAAATCAGTTAAATGAAGATGAAATCAGTTAACGATGAAATCAGTTAACGATGAAATCAGTTAAATGAAGATGAAATCAGTTAACGATGAAATCAGTTAACGATGAAATCAGTTAACGATGAAATCAATTAAATGAAGATGAAATCAGTTAACGATGAAATCAGTTAAATGAAGATGAAATCAGTTAACGATGAAATCAGTTAAAGATGAAATCAGTTAACGATGAAATCAGTTAACGATGAAATCAGTTAACGATGAAATCAGTTAAATGAAGATGAAATCAGTTAACGATGAAATCAGTTAAATGAAGAATGAAAATGAAATCAGTTAAATGAAGATGAAATCAGTTAACGATGAAATCAGTTAACGATGAAATCAGTTAACGATGAAATCAGTTAAATGAAGATGAAATCAGTTAACGATGAAATCAGTTAACAATGAAATCAGTTAAATGAAGATGAAATCAGTTAACGATGAAATCAGTTAACGATGAAATCAGTTAACGATGAAATCAGTTAAATGAAGATGAAATCAGTTAACGATGAAATCAGTTAACGATGAAATCAGTTAAATGAAGATGAAATCAGTTAACGATGAAATCAGTTAACGATGAAATCAGTTAAATGAAGATGAAATCAGTTAACGATGAAATCAGTTAACGATGAAATCAGTTAACGATGAAATCAATTAAATGAAGATGAAATCAGTTAACGATGAAATCAATTAAATGAAGATGAAATCAGTTAACGATGAAATCAGTTAACAATGAAATCAGTTAAATGAAGATGAAATCAGTTAACGATGAAATCAGTTAACGATGAAATCAGTTAAAGATGAAATCAGTTAACGATGAAATCAGTTAACGATGAAATCAGTTAACGATGAAATCAGTTAAATGAAGATGAAATCAGTTAACGATGAAATCAATTAACGATGAAATCAGTTAAATGAAGATGAAATCAGTTAACGATGAAATCAGTTAACGATGAAATCAGTTAAATGAAGAATGAAAATGAAATCAGTTAACGATGAAATCAATTAACGATGAAATCAGTTAACGATGAAATCAGTTAAATGAAGATGAAATCAGTTCACGATGAAATCAGTTAAATGAAGAATGAAAATGAAATCAGTTAAATGAAGATGAAATCAGTTAACGATGAAATCAGTTAAATGAAGAATGAAAATGAAATCAGTTAAATGAAGATGAAATCAGTTAACGATGAAATCAGTTAAATGAAGATGAAATCAGTTAACGATGAAATCAGTTAACGATGAAATCAATTAAATGAAGATGAAATCAGTTAACGATGAAATCAGTTAAATGAAGAATGAAAATGAAATCAGTTAAATGAAGATGAAATCAGTTAACGATGAAATCAATTAAATGAAGATGAAATCAGTTAACGATGAAATCAGTTAAATGAAGATGAAATCAGTTAACGATGAAATCAGTTAAAGATGAAATCAGTTAACGATGAAATCAGTTAACGATGAAATCAGTTAACGATGAAATCAGTTAAATGAAGATGAAATCAGTTAACGATGAAATCAGTTAAATGAAGAATGAAAATGAAATCAGTTAAATGAAGATGAAATCAGTTAACGATGAAATCAGTTAACGATGAAATCAGTTAACGATGAAATCAGTTAACGATGAAATCAGTTAAATGAAGATGAAATCAGTTAACGATGAAATCAGTTAACAATGAAATCAGTTAAATGAAGATGAAATCAGTTAACGATGAAATCAGTTAACGATGAAATCAGTTAAATGAAGATGAAATCAGTTAACGATGAAATCAGTTAAATGAAGATGAAATCAGTTAACGATGAAATCAGTTAAAGATGAAATCAGTTAAATGAAGAATGAAGATGAAATCAGTTAACGATGAAATCAGTTAAATGAAGATGAAATCAGTTAACGATGAAATCAATTAACGATGAAATCAGTTAACGATGAAATCAATTAACGATGAAATCAGTTAAATGAAGATGAAATCAGTTAACGATGAAATCAGTTAAAGATGAAATCAGTTAAATGAAGAATGAAGATGAAATCAGTTAACGATGAAATCAGTTAAATGAAGATGAAATCAGTTAACGATGAAATCAGTTAAAGATGAAATCAGTTAACGATGAAATCAGTTAAATGAAGATGAAATCAGTTAACGATGAAATCAGTTAAATGAAGAATGAAGATGAAATCAGTTAACGATGAAATCAATTAACGATGAAATCAGTTAACGATGAAATCAGTTAAATGAAGATGAAATCAGTTAACGATGAAATCAGTTAACGATGAAATCAGTTAACGATGAAATCAGTTAAATGAAGAATGAAAATGAAATCAGTTAACGATGAAATCAATTAACGATGAAATCAGTTAACGATGAAATCAGTTAAATGAAGATGAAATCAGTTAACGATGAAATCAGTTAACGATGAAATCAGTTAACGATGAAATCAATTAAATGAAGATGAAATCAGTTAACGATGAAATCAGTTAAATGAAGAATGAAAATGAAATCAGTTAAATGAAGATGAAATCAGTTAACGATGAAATCAGTTAACGATGAAATCAGTTAAATGAAGATGAAATCAGTTAACGATGAAATCAGTTAACGATGAAATCAGTTAACGATGAAATCAATTAAATGAAGATGAAATCAGTTAACGATGAAATCAGTTAAATGAAGATGAAATCAGTTAACGATGAAATCAGTTAAAGATGAAATCAGTTAACGATGAAATCAGTTAACGATGAAATCAGTTAACGATGAAATCAGTTAAATGAAGATGAAATCAGTTAACGATGAAATCAGTTAAATGAAGAATGAAAATGAAATCAGTTAAATGAAGATGAAATCAGTTAACGATGAAATCAGTTAACGATGAAATCAGTTAACGATGAAATCAGTTAAATGAAGATGAAATCAGTTAACGATGAAATCAGTTAACAATGAAATCAGTTAAATGAAGATGAAATCAGTTAACGATGAAATCAGTTAACGATGAAATCAGTTAACGATGAAATCAGTTAAATGAAGATGAAATCAGTTAACGATGAAATCAGTTAACGATGAAATCAGTTAAATGAAGATGAAATCAGTTAACGATGAAATCAGTTAACGATGAAATCAGTTAAATGAAGATGAAATCAGTTAACGATGAAATCAGTTAACGATGAAATCAGTTAACGATGAAATCAATTAAATGAAGATGAAATCAGTTAACGATGAAATCAGTTAAATGAAGATGAAATCAGTTAACGATGAAATCAGTTAAAGATGAAATCAGTTAACGATGAAATCAGTTAACGATGAAATCAGTTAACGATGAAATCAGTTAAATGAAGATGAAATCAGTTAACGATGAAATCAGTTAAATGAAGAATGAAAATGAAATCAGTTAAATGAAGATGAAATCAGTTAACGATGAAATCAGTTAACGATGAAATCAGTTAACGATGAAATCAGTTAAATGAAGAATGAAAATGAAATCAGTTAACGATGAAATCAATTAACGATGAAATCAGTTAACGATGAAATCAGTTAAATGAAGATGAAATCAGTTAACGATGAAATCAGTTAACGATGAAATCAGTTAAATGAAGATGAAATCAGTTAACGATGAAATCAGTTAACGATGAAATCAGTTAACGATGAAATCAGTTAAATGAAGATGAAATCAGTTAACGATGAAATCAGTTAACGATGAAATCAGTTAACGATGAAATCAATTAAATGAAGATGAAATCAGTTAACGATGAAATCAGTTAAATGAAGATGAAATCAGTTAACGATGAAATCAGTTAAAGATGAAATCAGTTAACGATGAAATCAGTTAACGATGAAATCAGTTAACGATGAAATCAGTTAACGATGAAATCAATTAAATGAAGATGAAATCAGTTAACGATGAAATCAGTTAAATGAAGAATGAAAATGAAATCAGTTAAATGAAGATGAAATCAGTTAACGATGAAATCAGTTAACGATGAAATCAGTTAAATGAAGATGAAATCAGTTAACGATGAAATCAGTTAACGATGAAATCAGTTAACGATGAAATCAATTAAATGAAGATGAAATCAGTTAACGATGAAATCAGTTAAATGAAGATGAAATCAGTTAACGATGAAATCAGTTAAAGATGAAATCAGTTAACGATGAAATCAGTTAACGATGAAATCAGTTAACGATGAAATCAGTTAAATGAAGATGAAATCAGTTAACGATGAAATCAGTTAAAAGAAGAATGAAAATGAAATCAGTTAAATGAAGATGAAATCAGTTAACGATGAAATCAGTTAACGATGAAATCAGTTAACGATGAAATCAGTTAAATGAAGATGAAATCAGTTAACGATGAAATCAGTTAACAATGAAATCAGTTAAATGAAGATGAAATCAGTTAACGATGAAATCAGTTAACGATGAAATCAGTTAAATGAAGATGAAATCAGTTAACGATGAAATCAGTTAACGATGAAATCAGTTAAATGAAGATGAAATCAGTTAACGATGAAATCAGTTAACGATGAAATCAGTTAAATGAAGATGAAATCAGTTAACGATGAAATCAGTTAACGATGAAATCAGTTAACGATGAAATCAGTTAAATGAAGATGAAATCAGTTAACGATGAAATCAGTTAAATGAAGAATGAAGATGAAATCAGTTAACGATGAAATCAATTAACGATGAAATCAGTTAACGATGAAATCAGTTAAATGAAGATGAAATCAGTTAACGATGAAATCAGTTAACGATGAAATCAGTTAAATGAAGAATGAAAATGAAATCAGTTAACGATGAAATCAATTAACGATGAAATCAGTTAACGATGAAATCAGTTAAATGAAGATGAAATCAGTTAACGATGAAATCAGTTAACGATGAAATCAGTTAAATGAAGATGAAATCAGTTAACGATGAAATCAGTTAACGATGAAATCAGTTAACGATGAAATCAGTTAAATGAAGATGAAATCAGTTAACGATGAAATCAGTTAACGATGAAATCAGTTAACGATGAAATCAATTAAATGAAGATGAAATCAGTTAACGATGAAATCAGTTAACGATGAAATCAGTTAAATGAAGATGAAATCAGTTAAATGAAGATGAAATCAGTTAACGATGAAATCAGTTAACGATGAAATCAGTTAAATGAAGATGAAATCAGTTAAAGATGAAATCAGTTAACGATGAAATCAGTTAACGATGAAATCAGTTAAATGAAGATGAAATCAGTTAACGATGAAATCAGTTAACGATGAAATCAATTAACGATGAAATCAGTTAAATGAAGATGAAATCAGTTAACGATGAAATCAGTTAAAGATGAAATCAGTTAAATGAAGAATGAAGATGAAATCAGTTAACGATGAAATCAGTTAAATGAAGATGAAATCAGTTAACGATGAAATCAATTAACGATGAAATCAGTTAACGATGAAATCAATTAACGATGAAATCAGTTAAATGAAGATGAAATCAGTTAACGATGAAATCAGTTAAAGATGAAATCAGTTAAATGAAGAATGAAGATGAAATCAGTTAACGATGAAATCAGTTAAATGAAGATGAAATCAGTTAACGATGAAATCAATTAACGATGAAATCAGTTAACGATGAAATCAATTAACGATGAAATCAGTTAAATGAAGATGAAATCAGTTAACGATGAAATCAGTTAAAGATGAAATCAGTTAAATGAAGAATGAAGATGAAATCAGTTAAATGAAGATGAAATCAGTTAACGATGAAATCAATTAACGATGAAATCAGTTAACGATGAAATCAATTAACGATGAAATCAGTTAAATGAAGATGAAATCAGTTAACGATGAAATCAGTTAAAGATGAAATCAGTTAAATGAAGAATGAAGATGAAATCAGTTAACGATGAAATCAGTTAAATGAAGATGAAATCAGTTAACGATGAAATCAGTTAACGATGAAATCAGTTAACGATGAAATCAGTTAAATGAAGATGAAATCAGTTAACGATGAAATCAGTTAAATGAAGAATGAAGATGAAATCAGTTAACGATGAAATCAATTAACGATGAAATCAGTTAACGATGAAATCAGTTAAATGAAGATGAAATCAGTTAACGATGAAATCAGTTAACGATGAAATCAGTTAAATGAAGAATGAAAATGAAATCAGTTAACGATGAAATCAATTAACGATGAAATCAGTTAACGATGAAATCAGTTAAATGAAGATGAAATCAGTTAACGATGAATTCAGTTAACGATGAAATCAGTTAACGATGAAATCAGTTAAATGAAGATGAAATCAGTTAACGATGAAATCAGTTAACGATGAAATCAGTTAACGATGAAATCAATTAAATGAAGATGAAATCAGTTAACGATGAAATCAGTTAAATGAAGAATGAAAATGAAATCAGTTAACGATGAAATCAGTTAACGATGAAATCAGTTAACGATGAAATCAGTTAAATGAAGATGAAATCAGTTAACGATGAAATCAGTTAACGATGAAATCAGTTAACGATGAAATCAATTAAATGAAGATGAAATCAGTTAACGATGAAATCAGTTAAATGAAGATGAAATCAGTTAACGATGAAATCAGTTAAAGATGAAATCAGTTAACGATGAAATCAGTTAACGATGAAATCAGTTAACGATGAAATCAGTTAAATGAAGATGAAATCAGTTAACGATGAAATCAGTTAAATGAAGAATGAAAATGAAATCAGTTAAATGAAGATGAAATCAGTTAACGATGAAATCAGTTAACGATGAAATCAGTTAACGATGAAATCAGTTAAATGAAGATGAAATCAGTTAACGATGAAATCAGTTAACAATGAAATCAGTTAAATGAAGATGAAATCAGTTAACGATGAAATCAGTTAACGATGAAATCAGTTAACGATGAAATCAGTTAACGATGAAATCAGTTAAATGAAGATGAAATCAGTTAACGATGAAATCAGTTAACGATGAAATCAGTTAAATGAAGATGAAATCAGTTAACGATGAAATCAGTTAACGATGAAATCAGTTAACGATGAAATCAGTTAAATGAAGATGAAATCAGTTAACGATGAAATCAGTTAAATGAAGAATGAAAATGAAATCAGTTAAATGAAGATGAAATCAGTTAACGATGAAATCAGTTAACGATGAAATCAGTTAACGATGAAATCAGTTAAATGAAGAATGAAAATGAAATCAGTTAACGATGAAATCAATTAACGATGAAATCAGTTAACGATGAAATCAGTTAAATGAAGATGAAATCAGTTAACGATGAAATCAGTTAACGATGAAATCAGTTAAATGAAGATGAAATCAGTTAACGATGAAATCAGTTAACGATGAAATCAATTAAATGAAGATGAAATCAGTTAACGATGAAATCAGTTAAATGAAGAATGAAAATGAAATCAGTTAAATGAAGATGAAATCAGTTAACGATGAAATCAGTTAACGATGAAATCAGTTAAATGAAGATGAAATCAGTTAACGATGAAATCAGTTAACGATGAAATCAGTTAACGATGAAATCAGTTAAATGAAGAATGAAAATGAAATCAGTTAAATGAAGATGAAATCAGTTAACGATGAAATCAGTTAAAGATGAAATCAGTTAACGATGAAATCAGTTAACGATGAAATCAGTTAACGATGAAATCAGTTAAATGAAGATGAAATCAGTTAACGATGAAATCAGTTAAATGAAGAATGAAAATGAAATCAGTTAAATGAAGATGAAATCAGTTAACGATGAAATCAGTTAACGATGAAATCAGTTAACGATGAAATCAGTTAAATGAAGATGAAATCAGTTAACGATGAAATCAGTTAACGATGAAATCAGTTAAATGAAGATGAAATCAGTTAAAGATGAAATCAGTTAACGATGAAATCAGTTAACGATGAAATCAGTTAAATGAAGATGAAATCAGTTAACGATGAAATCAGTTAACGATGAAATCAATTAACGATGAAATCAGTTAAATGAAGATGAAATCAGTTAACGATGAAATCAGTTAAAGATGAAATCAGTTAAATGAAGAATGAAGATGAAATCAGTTAACGATGAAATCAGTTAAATGAAGATGAAATCAGTTAACGATGAAATCAGTTAACGATGAAATCAGTTAACGATGAAATCAGTTAAATGAAGATGAAATCAGTTAACGATGAAATCAGTTAAATGAAGAATGAAGATGAAATCAGTTAACGATGAAATCAATTAACGATGAAATCAGTTAACGATGAAATCAGTTAAATGAAGATGAAATCAGTTAACGATGAAATCAGTTAACGATGAAATCAGTTAAATGAAGAATGAAAATGAAATCAGTTAACGATGAAATCAATTAACGATGAAATCAGTTAACGATGAAATCAGTTAAATGAAGATGAAATCAGTTAACGATGAAATCAGTTAACGATGAAATCAGTTAAATGAAGATGAAATCAGTTAACGATGAAATCAGTTAACGATGAAATCAGTTAAATGAAGATGAAATCAGTTAACGATGAAATCAGTTAACGATGAAATCAGTTAACGATGAAATCAATTAAATGAAGATGAAATCAGTTAACGATGAAATCAGTTAACGATGAAATCAGTTAAATGAAGATGAAATCAGTTAAATGAAGATGAAATCAGTTAACGATGAAATCAGTTAACGATGAAATCAGTTAAATGAAGATGAAATCAGTTAAAGATGAAATCAGTTAACGATGAAATCAGTTAACGATGAAATCAGTTAAATGAAGATGAAATCAGTTAACGATGAAATCAGTTAACGATGAAATCAATTAACGATGAAATCAGTTAAATGAAGATGAAATCAGTTAACGATGAAATCAGTTAAAGATGAAATCAGTTAAATGAAGAATGAAGATGAAATCAGTTAACGATGAAATCAGTTAAATGAAGATGAAATCAGTTAACGATGAAATCAATTAACGATGAAATCAGTTAACGATGAAATCAATTAACGATGAAATCAGTTAAATGAAGATGAAATCAGTTAACGATGAAATCAGTTAAAGATGAAATCAGTTAAATGAAGAATGAAGATGAAATCAGTTAACGATGAAATCAGTTAAATGAAGATGAAATCAGTTAACGATGAAATCAATTAACGATGAAATCAGTTAACGATGAAATCAATTAACGATGAAATCAGTTAAATGAAGATGAAATCAGTTAACGATGAAATCAGTTAAAGATGAAATCAGTTAAATGAAGAATGAAGATGAAATCAGTTAACGATGAAATCAGTTAAATGAAGATGAAATCAGTTAACGATGAAATCAATTAACGATGAAATCAGTTAACGATGAAATCAATTAACGATGAAATCAGTTAAATGAAGATGAAATCAGTTAACGATGAAATCAGTTAAAGATGAAATCAGTTAAATGAAGAATGAAGATGAAATCAGTTAACGATGAAATCAGTTAAATGAAGATGAAATCAGTTAACGATGAAATCAGTTAACGATGAAATCAGTTAACGATGAAATCAGTTAAATGAAGATGAAATCAGTTAACGATGAAATCAGTTAAATGAAGAATGAAGATGAAATCAGTTAACGATGAAATCAATTAACGATGAAATCAGTTAACGATGAAATCAGTTAAATGAAGATGAAATCAGTTAACGATGAAATCAGTTAACGATGAAATCAGTTAAATGAAGAATGAAAATGAAATCAGTTAACGATGAAATCAATTAACGATGAAATCAGTTAACGATGAAATCAGTTAAATGAAGATGAAATCAGTTAACGATGAAATCAGTTAACGATGAAATCAGTTAAATGAAGATGAAATCAGTTAACGATGAAATCAGTTAACGATGAAATCAGTTAACGATGAAATCAGTTAAATGAAGATGAAATCAGTTAACGATGAAATCAGTTAACGATGAAATCAGTTAACGATGAAATCAATTAAATGAAGATGAAATCAGTTAACGATGAAATCAGTTAAATGAAGAATGAAAATGAAATCAGTTAAATGAAGATGAAATCAGTTAACGATGAAATCAGTTAACGATGAAATCATTTAAATGAAGATGAAATCAGTTAACGATGAAATCAGTTAACGATGAAATCAGTTAACGATGAAATCAATTAAATGAAGATGAAATCAGTTAACGATGAAATCAGTTAAATGAAGATGAAATCAGTTAACGATGAAATCAGTTAAAGATGAAATCAGTTAACGATGAAATCAGTTAACGATGAAATCAGTTAACGATGAAATCAGTTAAATGAAGATGAAATCAGTTAACGATGAAATCAGTTAAATGAAGAATGAAAATGAAATCAGTTAAATGAAGATGAAATCAGTTAACGATGAAATCAGTTAACGATGAAATCAGTTAACGATGAAATCAGTTAAATGAAGATGAAATCAGTTAACGATGAAATCAGTTAACAATGAAATCAGTTAAATGAAGATGAAATCAGTTAACGATGAAATCAGTTAACGATGAAATCAGTTAAATGAAGATGAAATCAGTTAACGATGAAATCAGTTAACGATGAAATCAGTTAAATGAAGATGAAATCAGTTAACGATGAAATCAGTTAACGATGAAATCAGTTAAATGAAGATGAAATCAGTTAACGATGAAATCAGTTAACGATGAAATCAGTTAACGATGAAATCAATTAAATGAAGATGAAATCAGTTAACGATGAAATCAGTTAAATGAAGATGAAATCAGTTAACGATGAAATCAGTTAAAGATGAAATCAGTTAACGATGAAATCAGTTAACGATGAAATCAGTTAAATGAAGATGAAATCAGTTAACGATGAAATCAGTTAAATGAAGAATGAAAATGAAATCAGTTAAATGAAGATGAAATCAGTTAACGATGAAATCAGTTAACGATGAAATCAGTTAACGATGAAATCAGTTAAATGAAGATGAAATCAGTTAACGATGAAATCAGTTAACAATGAAATCAGTTAAATGAAGATGAAATCAGTTAACGATGAAATCAGTTAACGATGAAATCAGTTAACGATGAAATCAGTTAAATGAAGATGAAATCAGTTAAAGATGAAATCAGTTAACGATGAAATCAGTTAACGATGAAATCAGTTAAATGAAGATGAAATCAGTTAACGATGAAATCAGTTAACGATGAAATCAATTAACGATGAAATCAGTTAAATGAAGATGAAATCAGTTAACGATGAAATCAGTTAAAGATGAAATCAGTTAAATGAAGAATGAAGATGAAATCAGTTAACGATGAAATCAGTTAAATGAAGATGAAATCAGTTAACGATGAAATCAGTTAACGATGAAATCAGTTAAATGAAGATGAAATCAGTTAACGATGAAATCAGTTAAATGAAGAATGAAGATGAAATCAGTTAACGATGAAATCAATTAACGATGAAATCAGTTAACGATGAAATCAGTTAAATGAAGATGAAATCAGTTAACGATGAAATCAGTTAACGATGAAATCAGTTAAATGAAGAATGAAAATGAAATCAGTTAACGATGAAATCAATTAACGATGAAATCAGTTAACGATGAAATCAGTTAAATGAAGATGAAATCAGTTAACGATGAAATCAGTTAACGATGAAATCAGTTAAATGAAGATGAAATCAGTTAACGATGAAATCAGTTAACGATGAAATCAGTTAACGATGAAATCAGTTAAATGAAGATGAAATCAGTTAACGATGAAATCAGTTAACGATGAAATCAGTTAACGATGAAATCAATTAAATGAAGATGAAATCAGTTAACGATGAAATCAGTTAACGATGAAATCAGTTAAATGAAGATGAAATCAGTTAAAGATGAAATCAGTTAACGATGAAATCAGTTAAAGATGAAATCAGTTAAATGAAGAATGAAGATGAAATCAGTTAACGATGAAATCAGTTAAATGAAGATGAAATCAGTTAACGATGAAATCAGTTAACGATGAAATCAGTTAAATGAAGATGAAATCAGTTAACGATGAAATCAGTTAAATGAAGAATGAAGATGAAATCAGTTAACGATGAAATCAATTAACGATGAAATCAGTTAACGATGAAATCAGTTAAATGAAGATGAAATCAGTTAACGATGAAATCAGTTAACGATGAAATCAGTTAAATGAAGAATGAAAATGAAATCAGTTAACGATGAAATCAATTAACGATGAAATCAGTTAACGATGAAATCAGTTAAATGAAGATGAAATCAGTTAACGATGAAATCAGTTAACGATGAAATCAGTTAAATGAAGATGAAATCAGTTAACGATGAAATCAGTTAACGATGAAATCAGTTAACGATGAAATCAGTTAAATGAAGATGAAATCAGTTAACGATGAAATCAGTTAACGATGAAATCAGTTAACGATGAAATCAATTAAATGAAGATGAAATCAGTTAACGATGAAATCAGTTAACGATGAAATCAGTTAAATGAAGATGAAATCAGTTAAAGATGAAATCAGTTAACGATGAAATCAGTTAAATGAAGATGAAATCAGTTAACGATGAAATCAGTTAACGATGAAATCAATTAACGATGAAATCAGTTAAATGAAGATGAAATCAGTTAACGATGAAATCAGTTAAAGATGAAATCAGTTAAATGAAGAATGAAGATGAAATCAGTTAACGATGAAATCAGTTAAATGAAGATGAAATCAGTTAACGATGAAATCAGTTAACGATGAAATCAGTTAAATGAAGATGAAATCAGTTAACGATGAAATCAGTTAAATGAAGAATGAAGATGAAATCAGTTAACGATGAAATCAATTAACGATGAAATCAGTTAACGATGAAATCAGTTAAATGAAGATGAAATCAGTTAACGATGAAATCAGTTAACGATGAAATCAGTTAAATGAAGAATGAAAATGAAATCAGTTAACGATGAAATCAATTAACGATGAAATCAGTTAACGATGAAATCAGTTAAATGAAGATGAAATCAGTTAACGATGAAATCAGTTAACGATGAAATCAGTTAAATGAAGATGAAATCAGTTAACGATGAAATCAGTTAACGATGAAATCAGTTAACGATGAAATCAATTAAATGAAGATGAAATCAGTTAACGATGAAATCAGTTAACGATGAAATCAGTTAACGATGAAATCAGTTAAATGAAGATGAAATCAGTTAAAGATGAAATCAGTTAACGATGAAATCAGTTAACGATGAAATCAGTTAAATGAAGATGAAATCAGTTAACGATGAAATCAGTTAACGATGAAATCAGTTAAATGAAGATGAAATCAGTTAACGATGAAATCAGTTAAATGAAGATGAAATCAGTTAAATGAAGATGAAATCAGTTAACGATGAAATCAGTTAAATGAAGATGAAATCAGTTAACGATGAAATCAGTTAAAGATGAAATCAGTTAAATGAAGAATGAAGATGAAATCAGTTAACGATGAAATCAGTTAAATGAAGATGAAATCAGTTAACGATGAAATCAATTAACGATGAAATCAGTTAACGATGAAATCAATTAACGATGAAATCAGTTAAATGAAGATGAAATCAGTTAACGATGAAATCAGTTAAAGATGAAATCAGTTAAATGAAGAATGAAGATGAAATCAGTTAACGATGAAATCAGTTAACGATGAAATCAGTTAACGATGAAATCAATTAACGATGAAATCAGTTAAATGAAGATGAAATCAGTTAACGATGAAATCAATTAACGATGAAATCAGTTAACGATGAAATCAGTTAACGATGAAATCAGTTAAATGAAGAATGAAAATGAAATCAGTTAACGATGAAATCAATTAACGATGAAATCAGTTAACGATGAAATCAGTTAAATGAAGATGAAATCAGTTAACGATGAAATCAGTTAACGATGAAATCAGTTAACGATGAAATCAGTTAAATGAAGATGAAATCAGTTAACGATGAAATCAGTTAACAATGAAATCAGTTAAATGAAGATGAAATCAGTTAACGATGAAATCAGTTAACGATGAAATCAGTTAAATGAAGATGAAATCAGTTAACGATGAAATCAGTTAACGATGAAATCAGTTAACGATGAAATCAGTTAACGATGAAATCAGTTAAATGAAGATGAAATCAGTTAACGATGAAATCAGTTAACAATGAAATCAGTTAAATGAAGATGAAATCAGTTAACGATGAAATCAGTTAACGATGAAATCAGTTAACGATGAAATCAGTTAACGATGAAATCAGTTAAATGAAGATGAAATCAGTTAACGATGAAATCAGTTAAATGAAGATGAAATCAGTTAACGATGAAATCAGTTAACGATGAAATCAGTTAAATGAAGAATGAAAATGAAATCAGTTAACGATGAAATCAATTAACGATGAAATCAGTTAACGATGAAATCAGTTAAATGAAGATGAAATCAGTTAACGATGAAATCAGTTAACGATGAAATCAGTTAAATGAAGATGAAATCAGTTAACGATGAAATCAGTTAACGATGAAATCAATTAAATGAAGATGAAATCAGTTAACGATGAAATCAGTTAAATGAAGAATGAAAATGAAATCAGTTAAATGAAGATGAAATCAGTTAACGATGAAATCAGTTAACGATGAAATCAGTTAAATGAAGATGAAATCAGTTAACGATGAAATCAGTTAATGATGAAATCAGTTAACGATGAAATCAATTAAATGAAGATGAAATCAGTTAACGATGAAATCAGTTAAATGAAGATGAAATCAGTTAACGATGAAATCAGTTAAAGATGAAATCAGTTAACGATGAAATCAGTTAACGATGAAATCAGTTAACGATGAAATCAGTTAAATGAAGATGAAATCAGTTAACGATGAAATCAGTTAAATGAAGAATGAAAATGAAATCAGTTAAATGAAGATGAAATCAGTTAACGATGAAATCAGTTAACGATGAAATCAGTTAACGATGAAATCAGTTAAATGAAGATGAAATCAGTTAACGATGAAATCAGTTAACAATGAAATCAGTTAAATGAAGATGAAATCAGTTAACGATGAAATCAGTTAACGATGAAATCAGTTAAATGAAGATGAAATCAGTTAAAGATGAAATCAGTTAACGATGAAATCAGTTAACGATGAAATCAGTTAAATGAAGATGAAATCAGTTAACGATGAAATCAGTTAACGATGAAATCAATTAACGATGAAATCAGTTAAATGAAGATGAAATCAGTTAACGATGAAATCAGTTAAAGATGAAATCAGTTAAATGAAGAATGAAGATGAAATCAGTTAACGATGAAATCAGTTAAATGAAGATGAAATCAGTTAACGATGAAATCAGTTAACGATGAAATCAGTTAACGATGAAATCAGTTAAATGAAGATGAAATCAGTTAACGATGAAATCAGTTAAATGAAGAATGAAGATGAAATCAGTTAACGATGAAATCAATTAACGATGAAATCAGTTAACGATGAAATCAGTTAAATGAAGATGAAATCAGTTAACGATGAAATCAGTTTACGATGAAATCAGTTAAATGAAGAATGAAAATGAAATCAGTTAACGATGAAATCAATTAACGATGAAATCAGTTAACGATGAAATCAGTTAAATGAAGATGAAATCAGTTAACGATGAAATCAGTTAACGATGAAATCAGTTAAATGAAGATGAAATCAGTTAACGATGAAATCAGTTAACGATGAAATCAGTTAAATGAAGATGAAATCAGTTAACGATGAAATCAGTTAACGATGAAATCAGTTAACGATGAAATCAATTAAATGAAGATGAAATCAGTTAACGATGAAATCAGTTAACGATGAAATCAGTTAAATGAAGATGAAATCAGTTAAATGAAGATGAAATCAGTTAACGATGAAATCAGTTAACGATGAAATCAGTTAACGATGAAATCAGTTAAATGAAGATGAAATCAGTTAAAGATGAAATCAGTTAACGATGAAATCAGTTAACGATGAAATCAGTTAAATGAAGATGAAATCAGTTAACGATGAAATCAGTTAACGATGAAATCAATTAACGATGAAATCAGTTAAATGAAGATGAAATCAGTTAACGATGAAATCAGTTAAAGATGAAATCAGTTAAATGAAGAATGAAGATGAAATCAGTTAACGATGAAATCAGTTAAATGAAGATGAAATCAGTTAACGATGAAATCAATTAACGATGAAATCAGTTAACGATGAAATCAATTAACGATGAAATCAGTTAAATGAAGATGAAATCAGTTAACGATGAAATCAGTTAAAGATGAAATCAGTTAAATGAAGAATGAAGATGAAATCAGTTAACGATGAAATCAGTTAAATGAAGATGAAATCAGTTAACGATGAAATCAATTAACGATGAAATCAGTTAAATGAAGATGAAATCAGTTAACGATGAAATCAATTAACGATGAAATCAGTTAACGATGAAATCAGTTAAATGAAGATGAAATCAGTTAACGATGAAATCAGTTAACGATGAAATCAGTTAAATGAAGAATGAAAATGAAATCAGTTAACGATGAAATCAATTAACGATGAAATCAGTTAACGATGAAATCAGTTAAATGAAGATGAAATCAGTTAACGATGAAATCAGTTAACGATGAAATCAGTTAAATGAAGATGAAATCAGTTAACGATGAAATCAGTTAACGATGAAATCAATTAAATGAAGATGAAATCAGTTAACGATGAAATCAGTTAAATGAAGAATGAAAATGAAATCAGTTAAATGAAGATGAAATCAGTTAACGATGAAATCAGTTAACGATGAAATCAGTTAAATGAAGATGAAATCAGTTAACGATGAAATCAGTTAAATGAAGATGAAATCAGTTAACGATGAAATCAATTAAATGAAGATGAAATCAGTTAACGATGAAATCAGTTAAATGAAGATGAAATCAGTTAACGATGAAATCAGTTAAAGATGAAATCAGTTAACGATGAAATCAGTTAACGATGAAATCAGTTAACGATGAAATCAGTTACATGAAGATGAAATCAGTTAACGATGAAATCAGTTAAATGAAGAATGAAAATGAAATCAGTTAAATGAAGATGAAATCAGTTAACGATGAAATCAGTTAACGATGAAATCAGTTAAATGAAGATGAAATCAGTTAACGATGAAATCAGTTAACAATGAAATCAGTTAAATGAAGATGAAATCAGTTAACGATGAAATCAGTTAACGATGAAATCAGTTAACGATGAAATCAGTTAACGATGAAATCAGTTAAATGAAGATGAAATCAGTTAACGATGAAATCAGTTAACGATGAAATCAGTTAAATGAAGATGAAATCAGTTAACGATGAAATCAGTTAACGATGAAATCAGTTAAATGAAGATGAAATCAGTTAACGATGAAATCAGTTAACGATGAAATCAGTTAACGATGAAATCAATTAAATGAAGATGAAATCAGTTAACGATGAAATCAGTTAACGATGAAATCAGTTAAATGAAGATGAAATCAGTTAAATGAAGATGAAATCAGTTAACGATGAAATCAGTTAACGATGAAATCAGTTAACGATGAAATCAGTTAAATGAAGATGAAATCAGTTAAAGATGAAATCAGTTAACGATGAAATCAGTTAACGATGAAATCAGTTAAATGAAGATGAAATCAGTTAACGATGAAATCAGTTAACGATGAAATCAATTAACGATGAAATCAGTTAAATGAAGATGAAATCAGTTAACGATGAAATCAGTTAAAGATGAAATCAGTTAAATGAAGAATGAAGATGAAATCAGTTAACGATGAAATCAGTTAAATGAAGATGAAATCAGTTAACGATGAAATCAATTAACGATGAAATCAGTTAACGATGAAATCAATTAACGATGAAATCAGTTAAATGAAGATGAAATCAGTTAACGATGAAATCAGTTAAAGATGAAATCAGTTAAATGAAGAATGAAGATGAAATCAGTTAACGATGAAATCAGTTAAATGAAGATGAAATCAGTTAACGATGAAATCAATTAACGATGAAATCAGTTAAATGAAGATGAAATCAGTTAACGATGAAATCAATTAACGATGAAATCAGTTAACGATGAAATCAGTTAAATGAAGATGAAATCAGTTAACGATGAAATCAGTTAACGATGAAATCAGTTAAATGAAGAATGAAAATGAAATCAGTTAACGATGAAATCAATTAACGATGAAATCAGTTAACGATGAAATCAGTTAAATGAAGATGAAATCAGTTAACGATGAAATCAGTTAACGATGAAATCAGTTAAATGAAGATGAAATCAGTTAACGATGAAATCAGTTAACAATGAAATCAGTTAAATGAAGATGAAATCAGTTAACGATGAAATCAGTTAACGATGAAATCAGTTAAATGAAGAATGAAAATGAAATCAGTTAAATGAAGATGAAATCAGTTAACGATGAAATCAGTTAACGATGAAATCAGTTAACGATGAAATCAGTTAAATGAAGATGAAATCAGTTAACGATGAAATCAGTTAACGATGAAATCAGTTAACGATGAAATCAGTTAACGATGAAATCAGTTAAATGAAGATGAAATCAGTTAACGATGAAATCAGTTAAATGAAGATGAAATCAGTTAACGATGAAATCAGTTAACGATGAAATCAGTTAAATGAAGAATGAAAATGAAATCAGTTAACGATGAAATCAATTAACGATGAAATCAGTTAACGATGAAATCAGTTAAATGAAGATGAAATCAGTTAACGATGAAATCAGTTAACGATGAAATCAGTTAAATGAAGATGAAATCAGTTAACGATGAAATCAGTTAACGATGAAATCAATTAAATGAAGATGAAATCAGTTAACGATGAAATCAGTTAAATGAAGAATGAAAATGAAATCAGTTAAATGAAGATGAAATCAGTTAACGATGAAATCAGTTAACGATGAAATCAGTTAAATGAAGATGAAATCAGTTAACGATGAAATCAGTTAAATGAAGATGAAATCAGTTAACGATGAAATCAATTAAATGAAGATGAAATCAGTTAACGATGAAATCAGTTAAATGAAGATGAAATCAGTTAACGATGAAATCAGTTAAAGATGAAATCAGTTAACGATGAAATCAGTTAACGATGAAATCAGTTAACGATGAAATCAGTTACATGAAGATGAAATCAGTTAACGATGAAATCAGTTAAATGAAGAATGAAAATGAAATCAGTTAAATGAAGATGAAATCAGTTAACGATGAAATCAGTTAACGATGAAATCAGTTAAATGAAGATGAAATCAGTTAACGATGAAATCAGTTAACAATGAAATCAGTTAAATGAAGATGAAATCAGTTAACGATGAAATCAGTTAAAGATGAAATCAGTTAAATGAAGATGAAATCAGTTAACGATGAAATCAGTTAAATGAAGAAGAAATCAGTTAACGATGAAATCAGTTAACGATGAAATCAATTAACGATGAAATCAGTTAAATGAAGATGAAATCAGTTAACGATGAAATCAGTTAAAGATGAAATCAGTTAAATGAAGAATGAAGATGAAATCAGTTAACGATGAAATCAGTTAAATGAAGATGAAATCAGTTAACGATGAAATCAGTTAACGATGAAATCAGTTAACGATGAAATCAGTTAAATGAAGATGAAATCAGTTAACGATGAAATCAGTTAAATGAAGAATGAAGATGAAATCAGTTAACGATGAAATCAATTAACGATGAAATCAGTTAACGATGAAATCAGTTAAATGAAGATGAAATCAGTTAACGATGAAATCAGTTAACGATGAAATCAGTTAACGATGAAATCAGTTAAATGAAGAATGAAAATGAAATCAGTTAACGATGAAATCAATTAACGATGAAATCAGTTAACGATGAAATCAGTTAAATGAAGATGAAATCAGTTAACGATGAAATCAGTTAACGATGAAATCAGTTAAATGAAGATGAAATCAGTTAACGATGAAATCAGTTAACGATGAAATCAGTTAACGATGAAATCAGTTAAATGAAGATGAAATCAGTTAACGATGAAATCAGTTAACGATGAAATCAGTTAACGATGAAATCAATTAAATGAAGATGAAATCAGTTAACGATGAAATCAGTTAACGATGAAATCAGTTAAATGAAGATGAAATCAGTTAAATGAAGATGAAATCAGTTAACGATGAAATCAGTTAACGATGAAATCAGTTAACGATGAAATCAGTTAAATGAAGATGAAATCAGTTAAAGATGAAATCAGTTAACGATGAAATCAGTTAACGATGAAATCAGTTAAATGAAGATGAAATCAGTTAACGATGAAATCAGTTAACGATGAAATCAATTAACGATGAAATCAGTTAAATGAAGATGAAATCAGTTAACGATGAAATCAGTTAAAGATGAAATCAGTTAACGATGAAATCAGTTAAATGAAGATGAAATCAGTTAACGATGAAATCAGTTAACGATGAAATCAGTTAAATGAAGATGAAATCAGTTAACGATGAAATCAGTTAACGATGAAATCAGTTAAATGAAGAATGAAAATGAAATCAGTTAACGATGAAATCAGTTAAAGATGAAATCAGTTAAAGATGAAATCAGTTAACGATGAAATCAGTTAACGATGAAATCAGTTAACGATGAAATCAGTTAAATGAAGATGAAATCAGTTAACGATGAAATCAGTTAAATGAAGAATGAAAATGAAATCAGTTAAATGAAGATGAAATCAGTTAACGATGAAATCAGTTAACGATGAAATCAGTTAACGATGAAATCAGTTAAATGAAGATGAAATCAGTTAACGATGAAATCAGTTAACAATGAAATCAGTTAAATGAAGATGAAATCAGTTAACGATGAAATCAGTTAACGATGAAATCAGTTAAATGAAGATGAAATCAGTTAAAGATGAAATCAGTTAACGATGAAATCAGTTAACGATGAAATCAGTTAAATGAAGATGAAATCAGTTAACGATGAAATCAGTTAACGATGAAATCAATTAACGATGAAATCAGTTAAATGAAGATGAAATCAGTTAACGATGAAATCAGTTAAAGATGAAATCAGTTAAATGAAGAATGAAGATGAAATCAGTTAACGATGAAATCAGTTAAATGAAGATGAAATCAGTTAACGATGAAATCAGTTAACGATGAAATCAGTTAAATGAAGATGAAATCAGTTAACGATGAAATCAGTTAAATGAAGAATGAAGATGAAATCAGTTAACGATGAAATCAATTAACGATGAAATCAGTTAACGATGAAATCAGTTAAATGAAGATGAAATCAGTTAACGATGAAATCAGTTAACGATGAAATCAGTTAAATGAAGAATGAAAATGAAATCAGTTAACGATGAAATCAGTTAAAGATGAAATCAGTTAAATGAAGAATGAAGATGAAATCAGTTAACGATGAAATCAGTTAAATGAAGATGAAATCAGTTAACGATGAAATCAGTTAACGATGAAATCAGTTAACGATGAAATCAGTTAAATGAAGATGAAATCAGTTAACGATGAAATCAGTTAAATGAAGAATGAAGATGAAATCAGTTAACGATGAAATCAATTAACGATGAAATCAGTTAACGATGAAATCAGTTAAATGAAGATGAAATCAGTTAACGATGAAATCAGTTAACGATGAAATCAGTTAAATGAAGAATGAAAATGAAATCAGTTAACGATGAAATCAATTAACGATGAAATCAGTTAACGATGAAATCAGTTAAATGAAGATGAAATCAGTTAACGATGAAATCAGTTAACGATGAAATCAGTTAAATGAAGATGAAATCAGTTAACGATGAAATCAGTTAACGATGAAATCAGTTAACGATGAAATCAGTTAAATGAAGATGAAATCAGTTAACGATGAAATCAGTTAACGATGAAATCAGTTAACGATGAAATCAATTAAATGAAGATGAAATCAGTTAACGATGAAATCAGTTAACGATGAAATCAGTTAAATGAAGATGAAATCAGTTAAATGAAGATGAAATCAGTTAACGATGAAATCAGTTAACGATGAAATCAGTTAACGATGAAATCAGTTAAATGAAGATGAAATCAGTTAAAGATGAAATCAGTTAACGATGAAATCAGTTAACGATGAAATCAGTTAAATGAAGATGAAATCAGTTAACGATGAAATCAGTTAACGATGAAATCAATTAACGATGAAATCAGTTAAATGAAGATGAAATCAGTTAACGATGAAATCAGTTAAAGATGAAATCAGTTAACGATGAAATCAGTTAACGATGAAATCAGTTAAATGAAGATGAAATCAGTTAACGATGAAATCAGTTAACGATGAAATCAGTTAAATGAAGATGAAATCAGTTAACGATGAAATCAGTTAACGATGAAATCAGTTAACGATGAAATCAATTAAATGAAGATGAAATCAGTTAACGATGAAATCAGTTAAATGAAGAATGAAAATGAAATCAGTTAAATGAAGATGAAATCAGTTAACGATGAAATCAGTTAACGATGAAATCAGTTAAATGAAGATGAAATCAGTTAACGATGAAATCAGTTAACGATGAAATCAGTTAACGATGAAATCAATTAAATGAAGATGAAATCAGTTAACGATGAAATCAGTTAAATGAAGATGAAATCAGTTAACGATGAAATCAGTTAAAGATGAAATCAGTTAACGATGAAATCAGTTAACGATGAAATCAGTTAACGATGAAATCAGTTAAATGAAGATGAAATCAGTTAACGATGAAATCAGTTAAATGAAGAAAGAAAATGAAATCAGTTAAATGAAGATGAAATCAGTTAACGATGAAATCAGTTAACGATGAAATCAGTTAACGATGAAATCAGTTAAATGAAGATGAAATCAGTTAACGATGAAATCAGTTAACAATGAAATCAGTTAAATGAAGATGAAATCAGTTAACGATGAAATCAGTTAACGATGAAATCAGTTAAATGAAGATGAAATCAGTTAAAGATGAAATCAGTTAACGATGAAATCAGTTAACGATGAAATCAGTTAAATGAAGATGAAATCAGTTAACGATGAAATCAGTTAACGATGAAATCAATTAACGATGAAATCAGTTAAATGAAGATGAAATCAGTTAACGATGAAATCAGTTAAAGATGAAATCAGTTAAATGAAGAATGAAGATGAAATCAGTTAACGATGAAATCAGTTAAATGAAGATGAAATCAGTTAACGATGAAATCAGTTAACGATGAAATCAGTTAACGATGAAATCAGTTAAATGAAGATGAAATCAGTTAACGATGAAATCAGTTAAATGAAGAATGAAGATGAAATCAGTTAACGATGAAATCAATTAACGATGAAATCAGTTAACGATGAAATCAGTTAAATGAAGATGAAATCAGTTAACGATGAAATCAGTTAACGATGAAATCAGTTAAATGAAGAATGAAAATGAAATCAGTTAACGATGAAATCAATTAACGATGAAATCAGTTAACGATGAAATCAGTTAAATGAAGATGAAATCAGTTAACGATGAAATCAGTTAACGATGAAATCAGTTAAATGAAGATGAAATCAGTTAACGATGAAATCAGTTAACGATGAAATCAGTTAAATGAAGATGAAATCAGTTAACGATGAAATCAGTTAACGATGAAATCAGTTAACGATGAAATCAATTAAATGAAGATGAAATCAGTTAACGATGAAATCAGTTAACGATGAAATCAGTTAAATGAAGATGAAATCAGTTAAATGAAGATGAAATCAGTTAACGATGAAATCAGTTAACGATGAAATCAGTTAACGATGAAATCAGTTAAATGAAGATGAAATCAGTTAAAGATGAAATCAGTTAACGATGAAATCAGTTAACGATGAAATCAGTTAAATGAAGATGAAATCAGTTAACGATGAAATCAGTTAACGATGAAATCAATTAACGATGAAATCAGTTAAATGAAGATGAAATCAGTTAACGATGAAATCAGTTAAAGATGAAATCAGTTAAATGAAGAATGAAGATGAAATCAGTTAACGATGAAATCAGTTAAATGAAGATGAAATCAGTTAACGATGAAATCAATTAACGATGAAATCAGTTAACGATGAAATCAATTAACGATGAAATCAGTTAAATGAAGATGAAATCAGTTAACGATGAAATCAGTTAAAGATGAAATCAGTTAAATGAAGAATGAAGATGAAATCAGTTAACGATGAAATCAGTTAAATGAAGATGAAATCAGTTAACGATGAAATCAGTTAACGATGAAATCAATTAACGATGAAATCAGTTAAATGAAGATGAAATCAGTTAACGATGAAATCAGTTAAAGATGAAATCAGTTAAATGAAGAATGAAGATGAAATCAGTTAACGATGAAATCAGTTAAATGAAGATGAAATCAGTTAACGATGAAATCAGTTAACGATGAAATCAGTTAACGATGAAATCAGTTAAATGAAGATGAAATCAGTTAACGATGAAATCAGTTAAATGAAGAATGAAGATGAAATCAGTTAACGATGAAATCAATTAACGATGAAATCAGTTAACGATGAAATCAGTTAAATGAAGATGAAATCAGTTAACGATGAAATCAGTTAACGATGAAATCAGTTAAATGAAGAATGAAAATGAAATCAGTTAACGATGAAATCAATTAACGATGAAATCAGTTAACGATGAAATCAGTTAAATGAAGATGAAATCAGTTAACGATGAAATCAGTTAACGATGAAATCAGTTAAATGAAGATGAAATCAGTTAACGATGAAATCAGTTAACGATGAAATCAGTTAAATGAAGATGAAATCAGTTAACGATGAAATCAGTTAACGATGAAATCAGTTAAATGAAGATGAAATCAGTTAACGATGAAATCAGTTAACGATGAAATCAGTTAACGATGAAATCAATTAAATGAAGATGAAATCAGTTAACGATGAAATCAGTTAAATGAAGAATGAAAATGAAATCAGTTAAATGAAGATGAAATCAGTTAACGATGAAATCAGTTAACGATGAAATCAGTTAAATGAAGATGAAATCAGTTAACGATGAAATCAGTTAACGATGAAATCAGTTAACGATGAAATCAATTAAATGAAGATGAAATCAGTTAACGATGAAATCAGTTAAATGAAGATGAAATCAGTTAACGATGAAATCAGTTAAAGATGAAATCAGTTAACGATGAAATCAGTTAACGATGAAATCAGTTAACGATGAAATCAGTTAAATGAAGATGAAATCAGTTAACGATGAAATCAGTTAAATGAAGAATGAAAATGAAATCAGTTAAATGAAGATGAAATCAGTTAACGATGAAATCAGTTAACGATGAAATCAGTTAAATGAAGATGAAATCAGTTAACGATGAAATCAGTTAACAATGAAATCAGTTAAATGAAGATGAAATCAGTTAACGATGAAATCAGTTAACGATGAAATCAGTTAAATGAAGATGAAATCAGTTAACGATGAAATCAGTTAACGATGAAATCAGTTAAATGAAGATGAAATCAGTTAACGATGAAATCAGTTAACGATGAAATCAATTAACGATGAAATCAGTTAAATGAAGATGAAATCAGTTAACGATGAAATCAGTTAAAGATGAAATCAGTTAAATGAAGAATGAAGATGAAATCAGTTAACGATGAAATCAGTTAAATGAAGATGAAATCAGTTAACGATGAAATCAGTTAACGATGAAATCAGTTAAATGAAGATGAAATCAGTTAACGATGAAATCAGTTAAATGAAGAATGAAGATGAAATCAGTTAACGATGAAATCAATTAACGATGAAATCAGTTAACGATGAAATCAGTTAAATGAAGATGAAATCAGTTAACGATGAAATCAGTTAACGATGAAATCAGTTAAATGAAGAATGAAAATGAAATCAGTTAACGATGAAATCAATTAACGATGAAATCAGTTAACGATGAAATCAGTTAAATGAAGATGAAATCAGTTAACGATGAAATCAGTTAACGATGAAATCAGTTAAATGAAGATGAAATCAGTTAACGATGAAATCAGTTAACGATGAAATCAGTTAACGATGAAATCAGTTAAATGAAGATGAAATCAGTTAACGATGAAATCAGTTAACGATGAAATCAGTTAACGATGAAATCAATTAAATGAAGATGAAATCAGTTAACGATGAAATCAGTTAAATGAAGAATGAAAATGAAATCAGTTAAATGAAGATGAAATCAGTTAACGATGAAATCAGTTAACGATGAAATCAGTTAAATGAAGATGAAATCAGTTAACGATTAAATCAGTTAACGATGAAATCAGTTAACGATGAAATCAATTAAATGAAGATGAAATCAGTTAACGATGAAATCAGTTAAATGAAGATGAAATCAGTTAACGATGAAATCAGTTAAAGATGAAATCAGTTAACGATGAAATCAGTTAACGATGAAATCAGTTAACGATGAAATCAGTTAAATGAAGATGAAATCAGTTAACGATGAAATCAGTTAAATGAAGAATGAAAATGAAATCAGTTAAATGAAGATGAAATCAGTTAACGATGAAATCAGTTAACGATGAAATCAGTTAACGATGAAATCAGTTAAATGAAGATGAAATCAGTTAACGATGAAATCAGTTAACGATGAAATCAGTTAAATGAAGATGAAATCAGTTAAAGATGAAATCAGTTAACGATGAAATCAGTTAACGATGAAATCAGTTAAATGAAGATGAAATCAGTTAAATGAAGATGAAATCAGTTAAATGAAGAATGAAAATGAAATCAGTTAACGATGAAATCAATTAACGATGAAATCAGTTAACGATGAAATCAGTTAAATGAAGATGAAATCAGTTAACGATGAAATCAGTTAACGATGAAATCAGTTAAATGAAGATGAAATCAGTTAACGATGAAATCAGTTAACGATGAAATCACTTAACGATGAAATCAGTTAAATGAAGATGAAATCAGTTAACGATGAAATCAGTTAAATGAAGATGAAATCAGTTAAAGATGAAATCAGTTAACGATGAAATCAGATAACGATGAAATCAGTTAAATGAAGATGAAATCAGTTAACGATGAAATCAGTTAACGATGGAATCAGTTAAATGAAGATGAAATCAGTTAACGATGAAATCAGTTAAAGATGAAATCAGTTAACGATGAAATCAGTTAACGATGAAATCAGTTAACGATGAAATCAGTTAAATGAAGATGAAATCAGTTAAATGAAGATGAAATCAGTTAACGATGAAATCAGTTAACGATGAAATCAGTTAAATGAAGATGAAATCAGTTAACGATGAAATCAGTTAACGATGAAATCAGTTAACGATGAAATCAATTAAATGAAGATGAAATCAGTTAACGATGAAATCAGTTAAATGAAGAATGAAAATGAAATCAGTTAAATGAAGATGAAATCAGTTAACGATGAAATCAGTTAACGATGAAATCAGTTAAATGAAGATGAAATCAGTTAACGATGAAATCAGTTAACGATGAAATCAATTAAATGAAGATGAAATCAGTTAACGATGAAATCAGTTAAATGAAGATGAAATCAGTTAACGATGAAATCAGTTAAAGATGAAATCAGTTAACGATGAAATCAGTTAACGATGAAATCAGTTAAATGAAGATGAAATCAGTTAACGATGAAATCAGTTAACGATGAAATCAGTTAACGATGAAATCAGTTAAATGAAGATGAAATCAGTTAACGATGAAATCAGTTAACGATGAAATCAGTTAAATGAAGATGAAATCAGTTAAATGAAGATGAAATCAGTTAACGATGAAATCAGTTAAATGAAGAATGAAGATGAAATCAGTTAACGATGAAATCAATTAACGATGAAATCAGTTAACGATGAAATCAGTTAAATGAAGATGAAATCAGTTAACGATGAAATCAGTTAACGATGAAATCAGTTAAATGAAGAATGAAAATGAAATCAGTTAACGATGAAATCAATTAACGATGAAATCAGTTAACGATGAAATCAGTTAAATGAAGATGAAATCAGTTAACGATGAAATCAGTTAACGATGAAATCAGTTAACGATGAAATCAATTAAATGAAGATGAAATCAGTTAACGATGAAATCAGTTAAATGAAGAATGAAAATGAAATCAGTTAAATGAAGATGAAATCAGTTAACGATGAAATCAGTTAACGATGAAATCAGTTAAATGAAGATGAAATCAGTTAACGATGAAATCAGTTAACGATGAAATCAGTTAAATGAAGATGAAATCAGTTAACGATGAAATCAGTTAACGATGAAATCAGTTAACGATGAAATCAATTAAATGAAGATGAAATCAGTTAACGATGAAATCAGTTAAATGAAGATGAAATCAGTTAACGATGAAATCAGTTAAAGATGAAATCAGTTAACGATGAAATCAGTTAACGATGAAATCAGTTAACGATGAAATCAGTTAAATGAAGATGAAATCAGTTAACGATGAAATCAATTAAATGAAGAATGAAAATGAAATCAGTTAAATGAAGATGAAATCAGTTAACGATGAAATCAGTTAACGATGAAATCAGTTAACGATGAAATCAGTTAAATGAAGATGAAATCAGTTAACGATGAAATCAGTTAACAATGAAATCAGTTAAATGAAGATGAAATCAGTTAACGATGAAATCAGTTAACGATGAAATCAGTTAACGATGAAATCAGTTAACGATGAAATCAGTTAAATGAAGATGAAATCAGTTAACGATGAAATCAGTTAACGATGAAATCAGTTAAATGAAGATGAAATCAGTTAACGATGAAATCAGTTAACGATGAAATCAGTTAAATGAAGATGAAATCAGTTAACGATGAAATCAGTTAACGATGAAATCAGTTAACGATGAAATCAATTAAATGAAGATGAAATCAGTTAACGATGAAATCAGTTAAATGAAGATGAAATCAGTTAACGATGAAATCAGTTAAAGATGAAATCAGTTAACGATGAAATCAGTTAACGATGAAATCAGTTAACGATGAAATCAGTTAAATGAAGATGAAATCAGTTAACGATGAAATCAGTTAAATGAAGAATGAAAATGAAATCAGTTAAATGAAGATGAAATCAGTTAACGATGAAATCAGTTAACGATGAAATCAGTTAAATGAAGATGAAATCAGTTAACGATGAAATCAGTTAACAATGAAATCAGTTAAATGAAGATGAAATCAGTTAACGATGAAATCAGTTAACGATGAAATCAGTTAACGATGAAATCAGTTAAATGAAGATGAAATCAGTTAACGATGAAATCAGTTAAATGAAGAATGAAGATGAAATCAGTTAACGATGAAATCAATTAACGATGAAATCAGTTAACGATGAAATCAGTTAACGATGAAATCAGTTAACGATGAAATCAGTTAAATGAAGATGAAATCAGTTAACGATGAAATCAGTTAAATGAAGAATGAAGATGAAATCAGTTAACGATGAAATCAATTAACGATGAAATCAGTTAACGATGAAATCAGTTAACGATGAAATCAGTTAACGATGAAATCAGTTAAATGAAGATGAAATCAGTTAACGATGAAATCAGTTAAATGAAGAATGAAGATGAAATCAGTTAACGATGAAATCAATTAACGATGAAATCAGTTAACGATGAAATCAGTTAAATGAAGATGAAATCAGTTAACGATGAAATCAGTTAACGATGAAATCAGTTAAATGAAGAATGAAAATGAAATCAGTTAACGATGAAATCAATTAACGATGAAATCAGTTAACGATGAAATCAGTTAAATGAAGATGAAATCAGTTAACGATGAAATCAGTTAACGATGAAATCAGTTAAATGAAGATGAAATCAGTTAACGATGAAATCAGTTAACGATGAAATCAGTTAACGATGAAATCAGTTAAATGAAGATGAAATCAGTTAACGATGAAATCAGTTAACGATGAAATCAGTTAACGATGAAATCAATTAAATGAAGATGAAATCAGTTAACGATGAAATCAGTTAACGATGAAATCAGTTAACGATGAAATCAGTTAAATGAAGATGAAATCAGTTAAATGAAGATGAAATCAGTTAACGATGAAATCAGTTAAATGAAGAATGAAGATGAAATCAGTTAACGATGAAATCAATTAACGATGAAATCAGTTAACGATGAAATCAGTTAAATGAAGATGAAATCAGTTAACGATGAAATCAGTTAACGATGAAATCAGTTAAATGAAGAATGAAAATGAAATCAGTTAACGATGAAATCAATTAACGATGAAATCAGTTAACGATGAAATCAGTTAACGATGAAATCAGTTAAATGAAGATGAAATCAGTTAACGATGAAATCAGTTAACGATGAAATCAGTTAAATGAAGATGAAATCAGTTAACGATGAAATCAGTTAACGATGAAATCAGTTAACGATGAAATCAATTAAATGAAGATGAAATCAGTTAACGATGAAATCAGTTAAATGAAGAATGAAAATGAAATCAGTTAAATGAAGATGAAATCAGTTAACGATGAAATCAGTTAACGATGAAATCAGTTAAATGAAGATGAAATCAGTTAACGATGAAATCAGTTAACGATGAAATCAGTTAACGATGAAATCAATTAAATGAAGATGAAATCAGTTAACGATGAAATCAGTTAAATGAAGATGAAATCAGTTAACGATGAAATCAGTTAAAGATGAAATCAGTTAACGATGAAATCAGTTAACGATGAAATCAGTTAAATGAAGATGAAATCAGTTAACGATGAAATCAGTTAAATGAAGAATGAAAATGAAATCAGTTAAATGAAGATGAAATCAGTTAACGATGAAATCAGTTAACGATGAAATCAGTTAACGATGAAATCAGTTAAATGAAGATGAAATCAGTTAACGATGAAATCAGTTAACAATGAAATCAGTTAAATGAAGATGAAATCAGTTAACGATGAAATCAGTTAACGATGAAATCAGTTAACGATGAAATCAGTTAAAGATGAAATCAGTTAACGATGAAATCAGTTAACGATGAAATCAGTTAAATGAAGATGAAATCAGTTAACGATGAAATCAGTTAACGATGAAATCAATTAACGATGAAATCAGTTAAATGAAGATGAAATCAGTTAACGATGAAATCAGTTAAAGATGAAATCAGTTAAATGAAGAATGAAGATGAAATCAGTTAACGATGAAATCAGTTAAATGAAGATGAAATCAGTTAACGATGAAATCAGTTAACGATGAAATCAGTTAACGATGAAATCAGTTAAATGAAGATGAAATCAGTTAACGATGAAATCAGTTAAATGAAGAATGAAGATGAAATCAGTTAACGATGAAATCAATTAACGATGAAATCAGTTAACGATGAAATCAGTTAACGATGAAATCAGTTAAATGAAGAATGAAAATGAAATCAGTTAACGATGAAATCAATTAACGATGAAATCATTTAACGATGAAATCAGTTAAATGAAGATGAAATCAGTTAACGATGAAATCAGTTAACGATGAAATCAGTTAAATGAAGATGAAATAAGTTAACGATGAAATCAGTTAACGATGAAATCAGTTAACGATGAAATCAGTTAACGATGAAATCAGTTAAATGAAGATGAAATCAGTTAACGATGAAATCAGTTAACGATGAAATCAATTAACGATGAAATCAGTTAAATGAAGATGAAATCAGTTAACGATGAAATCAGTTAACGATGAAATCAGTTAAATGAAGAATGAAGATGAAATCAGTTAACGATGAAATCAGTTAAATGAAGATGAAATCAGTTAACGATGAAATCAGTTAACGATGAAATCAGTTAAATGAAGATGAAATCAGTTAACGATGAAATCAGTTAAATGAAGAATGAAGATGAAATCAGTTAACGATGAAATCAATTAACGATGAAATCAGTTAACGATGAAATCAGTTAAATGAAGATGAAATCAGTTAACGATGAAATCAGTTAACGATGAAATCAGTTAAATGAAGAATGAAAATGAAATCAGTTAACGATGAAATCAATTAACGATGAAATCAGTTAACGATGAAATCAGTTAAATGAAGATGAAATCAGTTAACGATGAAATCAGTTAACGATGAAATCAGTTAAATGAAGATGAAATCAGTTAACGATGAAATCAGTTAACGATGAAATCAGTTAACGATGAAATCAGTTAAATGAAGATGAAATCAGTTAACGATGAAATCAGTTAACGATGAAATCAGTTAACGATGAAATCAATTAAATGAAGATGAAATCAGTTAACGATGAAATCAGTTAAATGAAGAATGAAAATGAAATCAGTTAAATGAAGATGAAATCAGTTAACGATGAAATCAGTTAACGATGAAATCAGTTAAATGAAGATGAAATCAGTTAACGATGAAATCAGTTAACGATGAAATCAGTTAACGATGAAATCAATTAAATGAAGATGAAATCAGTTAACGATGAAATCAGTTAAATGAAGATGAAATCAGTTAACGATGAAATCAGTTAAAGATGAAATCAGTTAACGATGAAATCAGTTAACGATGAAATCAGTTAACGATGAAATCAGTTAAATGAAGATGAAATCAGTTAACGATGAAATCAGTTAACGATGAAATCAGTTAAATGAAGATGAAATCAGTTAAAGATGAAATCAGTTAACGATGAAATCAGTTAACGATGAAATCAGTTAAATGAAGATGAAATCAGTTAACGATGAAATCAGTTAACGATGAAATCAATTAACGATGAAATCAGTTAAATGAAGATGAAATCAGTTAACGATGAAATCAGTTAAAGATGAAATCAGTTAAATGAAGAATGAAGATGAAATCAGTTAACGATGAAATCAGTTAAATGAAGATGAAATCAGTTAACGATGAAATCAGTTAACGATGAAATCAGTTAACGATGAAATCAGTTAAATGAAGATGAAATCAGTTAACGATGAAATCAGTTAAATGAAGAATGAAGATGAAATCAGTTAACGATGAAATCAATTAACGATGAAATCAGTTAACGATGAAATCAGTTAAATGAAGATGAAATCAGTTAACGATGAAATCAGTTAACGATGAAATCAGTTAAATGAAGAATGAAAATGAAATCAGTTAACGATGAAATCAATTAACGATGAAATCAGTTAACGATGAAATCAGTTAAATGAAGATGAAATCAGTTAACGATGAAATCAGTTAACGATGAAATCAGTTAAATGAAGATGAAATCAGTTAACGATGAAATCAGTTAACGATGAAATCAGTTAAATGAAGATGAAATCAGTTAACGATGAAATCAGTTAACGATGAAATCAGTTAACGATGAAATCAATTAAATGAAGATGAAATCAGTTAACGATGAAATCAGTTAACGATGAAATCAGTTAAATGAAGATGAAATCAGTTAAATGAAGATGAAATCAGTTAACGATGAAATCAGTTAACGATGAAATCAGTTAAATGAAGATGAAATCAGTTAAAGATGAAATCAGTTAACGATGAAATCAGTTAACGATGAAATCAGTTAAATGAAGATGAAATCAGTTAACGATGAAATCAGTTAACGATGAAATCAGTTAAATGAAGATGAAATCAGTTAAAGATGAAATCAGTTAACGATGAAATCAGTTAACGATGAAATCAGTTAAATGAAGATGAAATCAGTTAACGATGAAATCAGTTAACGATGAAATCAATTAACGATGAAATCAGTTAAATGAAGATGAAATCAGTTAACGATGAAATCAGTTAAAGATGAAATCAGTTAAATGAAGAATGAAGATGAAATCAGTTAACGATGAAATCAGTTAAATGAAGATGAAATCAGTTAACGATGAAATCAGTTAACGATGAAATCAGTTAACGATGAAATCAGTTAAATGAAGATGAAATCAGTTAACGATGAAATCAGTTAAATGAAGAATGAAGATGAAATCAGTTAACGATGAAATCAATTAACGATGAAATCAGTTAACGATGAAATCAGTTAAATGAAGATGAAATCAGTTAACGATGAAATCAGTTAACGATGAAATCAGTTAAATGAAGAATGAAAATGAAATCAGTTAACGATGAAATCAATTAACGATGAAATCAGTTAACGATGAAATCAGTTAAATGAAGATGAAATCAGTTAACGATGAAATCAGTTAACGATGAAATCAGTTAAATGAAGATGAAATCAGTTAACGATGAAATCAGTTAACGATGAAATCAGTTAAATGAAGATGAAATCAGTTAACGATGAAATCAGTTAACGATGAAATCAGTTAACGATGAAATCAATTAAATGAAGATGAAATCAGTTAACGATGAAATCAGTTAACGATGAAATCAGTTAAATGAAGATGAAATCAGTTAAATGAAGATGAAATCAGTTAACGATGAAATCAGTTAACGATGAAATCAGTTAAATGAAGATGAAATCAGTTAAAGATGAAATCAGTTAACGATGAAATCAGTTAACGATGAAATCAGTTAAATGAAGATGAAATCAGTTAACGATGAAATCAGTTAACGATGAAATCAATTAACGATGAAATCAGTTAAATGAAGATGAAATCAGTTAACGATGAAATCAGTTAAAGATGAAATCAGTTAAATGAAGAATGAAGATGAAATCAGTTAACGATGAAATCAGTTAAATGAAGATGAAATCAGTTAACGATGAAATCAGTTAACGATGAAATCAGTTAACGATGAAATCAGTTAAATGAAGATGAAATCAGTTAACGATGAAATCAGTTAAATGAAGAATGAAGATGAAATCAGTTAACGATGAAATCAATTAACGATGAAATCAGTTAACGATGAAATCAGTTAAATGAAGATGAAATCAGTTAACGATGAAATCAGTTAACGATGAAATCAGTTAAATGAAGAATGAAAATGAAATCAGTTAACGATGAAATCAATTAACGATGAAATCAGTTAACGATGAAATCAGTTAAATGAAGATGAAATCAGTTAACGATGAAATCAGTTAACGATGAAATCAGTTAAATGAAGATGAAATCAGTTAACGATGAAATCAGTTAACGATGAAATCAGTTAACGATGAAATCAGTTAAATGAAGATGAAATCAGTTAACGATGAAATCAGTTAACGATGAAATCAGTTAACGATGAAATCAATTAAATGAAGATGAAATCAGTTAACGATGAAATCAGTTAACGATGAAATCAGTTAAATGAAGATGAAATCAGTTAACGATGAAATCAGTTAACGATGAAATCAGTTAACGATGAAATCAATTAAATGAAGATGAAATCAGTTAACGATGAAATCAATTAAATGAAGATGAAATCAGTTAACGATGAAATCAGTTAAATGAAGATGAAATCAGTTAACGATGAAATCAGTTAACGATGAAATCAGTTAAATGAAGATGAAATCAGTTAACGATGAAATCAGTTAACGATGAAATCAGTTAACGATGAAATCAATTAAATGAAGATGAAATCAGTTAACGATGAAATCAGTTAAATGAAGATGAAATCAGTTAACGATGAAATCAGTTAAAGATGAAATCAGTTAACGATGAAATCAGTTAACGATGAAATCAGTTAACGATGAAATCAGTTAAATGAAGATGAAATCAGTTAACGATGAAATCAGTTAAATGAAGAATGAAAATGAAATCAGTTAAATGAAGATGAAATCAGTTAACGATGAAATCAGTTAACGATGAAATCAGTTAACGATGAAATCAGTTAAATGAAGATGAAATCAGTTAACGATGAAATCAGTTAAATGAAGATGAAATCAGTTAACGATGAAATCAGTTAACGATGAAATCAGTTAACGATGAAATCAATTAAATGAAGATGAAATCAGTTAACGATGAAATCAATTAAATGAAGATGAAATCAGTTAACGATGAAATCAGTTAACAATGAAATCAGTTAAATGAAGATGAAATCAGTTAACGATGAAATCAGTTAACGATGAAATCAGTTAAAGATGAAATCAGTTAACGATGAAATCAGTTAACGATGAAATCAGTTAACGATGAAATCAGTTAAATGAAGATGAAATCAGTTAACGATGAAATCAATTAACGATGAAATCAGTTAAATGAAGATGAAATCAGTTAACGATGAAATCAGTTAACGATGAAATCAGTTAAATGAAGAATGAAAATGAAATCAGTTAACGATGAAATCAATTAACGATGAAATCAGTTAACGATGAAATCAGTTAAATGAAGATGAAATCAGTTAACGATGAAATCAGTTAACGATGAAATCAGTTAAATGAAGATGAAATCAGTTAACGATGAAATCAGTTAACGATGAAATCAATTAAATGAAGATGAAATCAGTTAACGATGAAATCAGTTAAATGAAGAATGAAAATGAAATCAGTTAAATGAAGATGAAATCAGTTAACGATGAAATCAGTTAACGATGAAATCAGTTAAATGAAGATGAAATCAGTTAACAATGAAATCAGTTAAAGATGAAATCAGTTAACGATGAAATCAGTTAACGATGAAATCAGTTAAATGAAGATGAAATCAGTTAACGATGAAATCAGTTAACGATGAAATCAGTTAACGATGAAATCAGTTAAATGAAGATGAAATCAGTTAACGATGAAATCAGTTAACGATGAAATCAGTTAAATGAAGCTGAAATCAGTTAACGATGAAATCAGTTAACGATGAAATCAATTAAATGAAGATGAAATCAGTTAACGATGAAATCAGTTAAATGAAGATGAAATCAGTTAACGATGAAATCAGTTAAATGAAGATGAAATCAGTTAACGATGAAATCAGTTAACGATGAAATCAGTTAAATGAAGATGAAATCAGTTAACGATGAAATCAGTTAACGATGAAATCAGTTAAATGAAGATGAAATCAGTTAACGATGAAATCAGTTAACGATGAAATCAGTTAAATGAAGATGAAATCAGTTAACGATGAAATCAGTTAACGATGAAATCAGTTAACGATGAAATCACTTAACGATGAAATCAGTTAAATGAAGATGAAATCAGTTAACGATGAAATCAGTTAAAGATGAAATCAGTTAACGATGGAATCAGTTAACGATGAAATCAGTTAACGATGAAATCAGTTAAATGAAGATGAAATCAGTTAACGATGAAATCAGTTAACGATGAAATCAGTTAAATGAAGATGAAATCAGTTAACGATGAAATCAGTTAACGATGAAATCAGTTAACGATGAAATCAGTTAAATGAAGATGAAATCAGTTAACGATGAAATCAGTTAACGATGAAATCAGTTAACGATGAAATCAGTTAACGATGAAATCAGTTAAATGAAGATGAAATCAGTTAACGATGAAATCAGTTAACGATGAAATCAGTTAACGATGAAATCAGTTAAATGAAGATGAAATCAGTTAACGATGAAATCAGTTAACGATGAAATCAGTTAACGATGAAATCAGTTAACGATGAAATCAGTTAAATGAAGATGAAATCAGTTAACGATGAAATCAGTTAAATGAAGATGAAATCAGTTAACGATGAAATCAGTTAACGATGAAATCAGTTAACGATGGAATCAGTTAAATGAAGATGAAATCAGTTAATGATGAAATCAGTTAACGATGAAATCAGTTAACGATGAAATCAGTTAAATGAAGATGAAATCAGTTAACGATGAAATCAGTTAAATGAAGATGAAATCAGTTAACGATGAAATCAGTTAAAGATGAAATCAGTTAACGATGAAATCAGTTAACTATGAAATCAGTTAAATGAAGATGAAATCAGTTAACGATGAAATCAGTTAAAGATGAAATCAGTTAACGATGAAATCAGTTAACGATGAAATCAGTTAAATGAAGATGAAATCAGTTAACGATGAAATCAGTTAACGATGAAATCAGTTGAATGAAGATGAAATCAGTTAACGATGAAATCAGTTAACGATGAAATCAGTTAAATGAAGATGAAATCAGTTAACGATGAAATCAGTTAACGATGAAATCAGTTAACGATGAAATCAATTAAATGAAGATGAAATCAGTTAACGATGAAATCAGTTAAATGAAGAATGAAAATGAAATCAGTTAAATGAAGATGAAATCAGTTAACGATGAAATCAGTTAACGATGAAATCAGTTAACGATGAAATCAGTTAAATGAAGATGAAATCAGTTAACGATGAAATCAGTTAAATGAAGATGAAATCAGTTAACGATGAAATCAGTTAACGATGAAATCAGTTAACGATGGAATCAGTTAACGATGAAATCAGTTAACGATGAAATCAGTTAAATGAAGATGAAATCAGTTAACGATGAAATCAGTTAACGATGAAATCAGTTAAATGAAGATGAAATCAGTTAACGATGAAATCAGTTAACGATGAAATCAGTTAACGATGGAATCAGTTAAATGAAGATGGAATCAGTTAAATGAAGATGAAATCAGTTAACGATGAAATCAGTTAAATGAAGATGGAATCAGTTAAATGAAGATGAAATCAGTTAACGATGAAATCAGTTAACGATGAAATCAGTTAACGATGAAATCAGTTAAATGAAGATGAAATCAGTTAACGATGAAATCAGTTAACGATGAAATCAATTAAATGAAGATGAAATCAGTTAACGATGAAATCAGTTAAATGAAGATGAAATCAGTTAACGATGAAATCAGTTAAAGATGAAATCAGTTAACGATGAAATCAGTTAACGATGAAATCAGTTAACGATGAAATCAGTTAAATGAAGATGAAATCAGTTAACGATGAAATCAGTTAAATGAAGAATGAAAATGAAATCAGTTAAATGAAGATGAAATCAGTTAACGATGAAATCAGTTAACGATGAAATCAGTTAACGATGGAATCAGTTAACGATGAAATCAGTTAAATGAAGATGAAATCAGTTAACGATGAAATCAGTTAACAATGAAATCAGTTAAATGAAGATGAAATCAGTTAACGATGAAATCAGTTAACGATGAAATCACTTAACGATGAAATCAGTTAAATGAAGATGAAATCAGTTAACGATGAAATCAGTTAAAGATGAAATCAGTTAACGATGGAATCAGTTAACGATGAAATCAGTTAAATGAAGATGAAATCAGTTAACGATGAAATCAGTTAACGATGAAATCAGTTAAATGAAGATGAAATCAGTTAACGATGAAATCAGTTAAAGATGAAATCAGTTAACGATGAAATCAGTTAACGATGAAATCAGTTAAATGAAGATGAAATCAGTTAACGATGAAATCAGTTAAAGATGAAATCAGTTAACGATGAAATCAGTTAAATGAAGATGAAATCAGTTAACGATGAAATCAGTTAACGATGGAATCAGTTAACGATGAAATCAGTTAACGATGAAATCAGTTAAATGAAAATGAAATCAGTTAACGATGAAATCAATTAAATGAAGATGAAATCAGTTAACGATGAAATCAGTTAAATGAAGATGAAATCAGTTAACGATGAAATCAGTTAAATGAAGAATGAAAATGAAATCAGTTAAATGAAGATGAAATCAGTTAACGATGAAATCAGTTAAATGAAGATGAAATCAGTTAACGATGAAATCAGTTAACGATGAAATCAGTTAACGATGAAATCAGTTAAATGAAGATGAAATCAGTTAACGATGAAATCAGTTAACAATGAAATCAGTTAAATGAAGATGAAATCAGTTAACGATGAAATCAGTTAACGATGAAATCAGTTAAATGAAGATGAAATCAGTTAACGATGAAATCAGTTAAAGATGAAATCAGTTAACGATGGAATCAGTTAACGATGAAATCAGTTAACGATGAAATCAGTTAAATGAAGATGAAATCAGTTAACGATGAAATCAGTTAACGATGAAATCAGTTAAATGAAGATGAAATCAGTTAACGATGAAATCAGTTAACGATGAAATCAGTTAAATGAAGATGAAATCAGTTAACGATGAAATCAGTTAACGATGAAATCAGTTAACGATGAAATCAGTTAACGATGAAATCAGTTAAATGAAGATGAAATCAGTTAACGATGAAATCAGTTAACGATGGAATCAGTTAACGATGAAATCAGTTAAATGAAGATGAAATCAGTTAAATGAAGATGAAATCAGTTAACGATGAAATCAGTTAACGATGAAATCAGTTAACGATGAAATCAATTAAATGAAGATTAAATCAGTTAACGATGAAATCAGTTAAATGAAGATGAAATCAGTTAACGATGAAATCAGTTAAAGATGAAATCAGTTAACGATGAAATCAGTTAACGATGAAATCAGTTAACGATGAAATCAGTTAAATGAAGATGAAATCAGTTAACGATGAAATCAGTTAAATGAAGAATGAAAATGAAATCAGTTAAATGAAGATGAAATCAGTTAACGATGAAATCAGTTAACGATGAAATCAGTTAAATGAAGATGAAATCAGTTAACGATGAAATCAGTTAAATGAAGATGAAATCAGTTAACGATGAAATCAGTTAACGATGAAATCAGTTAACGATGGAATCAGTTAACGATGAAATCAGTTAACGATGAAATCAGTTAAATGAAGATGAAATCAGTTAACGATGAAATCAGTTAACGATGAAATCAGTTAACGATGAAATCAGTTAAATGAAGATGAAATCAGTTAACGATGAAATCAGTTAAAGATGAAATCAGTTAACGATGAAATCAGTTAACGATGAAATCAGTTAAATGAAGATGAAATCAGTTAACGATGAAATCAGTTAACGATGAAATCAGTTAACGATGGAATCAGTTAAATGAAGATGAAATCAGTTAACGATGAAATCAGTTAACGATGAAATCAGTTAACGATGAAATCAGTTAAATGAAGATGAAATCAGTTAACGATGAAATCAGTTAAATGAAGATGAAATCAGTTAACGATGAAATCAGTTAAAGATGAAATCAGTTAACGATGAAATCAGTTAACGATGAAATCAGTTAAATGAAGATGAAATCAGTTAACGATGAAATCAGTTAAAGATGAAATCAGTTAACGATGAAATCAGTTAACGATGAAATCAGTTAAATGAAGATGAAATCAGTTAACGATGAAATCAGTTAACGATGAAATCAGTTAAATGAAGATGAAATCAGTTAACGATGAAATCAGTTAACGATGAAATCAATTAAATGAAGATGAAATCAGTTAACGATGAAATCAGTTAAATGAAGAATGAAAATGAAATCAGTTAAATGAAGATGAAATCAGTTAACGATGAAATCAGTTAACGATGAAATCAGTTAAATGAAGATGAAATCAGTTAACGATGAAATCAGTTAAATGAAGATGAAATCAGTTAACGATGAAATCAGTTAACGATGAAATCAGTTAACGATGAAATCAGTTAAATGAAGATGAAATCAGTTAACGATGAAATCAGTTAACGATGAAATCAGTTAAATGAAGATGAAATCAGTTAACGATGAAATCAGTTAACGATGAAATCAGTTAAATGAAGATGAAATCAGTTAACGATGAAATCAGTTAACGATGAAATCAGTTAACGATGGAATCAGTTAAATGAAGATGAAATCAGTTAACGATGAAATCAGTTAACGATGAAATCAGTTAAATGAAGATGAAATCAGTTAACGATGAAATCAGTTAAATGAAGATGAAATCAGTTAACGATGAAATCAGTTAAAGATGAAATCAGTTAACGATGAAATCAGTTAACGATGAAATCAGTTAAATGAAGATGAAATCAGTTAACGATGAAATCAGTTAAAGATGAAATCAGTTAACGATGTAATCAGTTAACGATGAAATCAGTTAAATGAAGATGAAATCAGTTAACGATGAAATCAGTTAACGATGAAATCAGTTAAATGAAGATGAAATCAGTTAACAATGAAATCAGTTAACGATGAAATCAGTTAACGATGAAATCAGTTAAATGAAGATGAAATCAGTTAACGATGAAATCAGTTAACGATGAAATCAGTTAACGATGAAATCAATTAAATGAAGATGAAATCAGTTAACGATGAAATCAGTTAAATGAAGATGAAATCAGTTAACGATGAAATCAGTTAACGATGAAATCAGTTAACGATGAAATCAGTTAAATGAAGATGAAATCAGTTAACGATGAAATCATTTAACGATGAAATCAGTTAACGATGAAATCAGTTAAATGAAGATGAAATCAGTTAACGATGAAATCAGTTAACGATGAAATCAGTTAACGATGAAATCAATTAAATGAAGATGAAATCAGTTAACGATGAAATCAGTTAAATGTGAATGAAAATGAAATCAGTTAAATGAAGATGAAATCAGTTAACGATGAAATCAGTTAACGATGAAATCAGTTAACGATGAAATCAGTTAAATGAAGATGAAATCAGTTAACGATGAAATCAGTTAAATGAAGATGAAATCAGTTAACGATGAAATCAGTTAACGATGGAATCAGTTAACGATGAAATCAGTTAACGATGAAATCAGTTAAATGAAGATGAAATCAGTTAACGATGAAATCAGTTAACGATGAAATCAGTTAAATGAAGATGAAATCAGTTAACGATGAAATCAGTTAACGATGAAATCAGTTAACGATGAAATCAGTTAAATGAAGATGAAATCAGTTAACGATGAAATCAGTTAACGATGAAATCAGTTAACGATGGAATCAGTTAAATGAAGATGAAATCAGTTAACGATGAAATCAGTTAACGATGAAATCAGTTAACGATGAAATCAGTTAAATGAAGATGAAATCAGTTAACGATGAAATCAGTTAAATGAAGATGAAATCAGTTAACGATGAAATCAGTTAAAGATGAAATCAGTTAACGATGAAATCAGTTAAATGAAGATGAAATCAGTTAACGATGAAATCAGTTAACGATGAAATCAGTTAAATGAAGATGAAATCAGTTAACGATGAAATCAGTTAACGATGAAATCAGTTAACGATGAAATCAGTTAAATGAAGATGAAATCAGTTAACGATGAAATCAGTTAACGATGAAATCAGTTAACGATGAAATCAGTTAAATGAAGATGAAATCAGTTAACGATGAAATCAGTTAACGATGAAATCAGTTAACGATGAAATCAGTTAACGATGAAATCAATTAAATGAAGATGAAATCAGTTAACGATGAAATCAGTTAAATGAAGATGAAATCAGTTAACGATGAAATCAGTTAAAGATGAAATCAGTTAACGATGAAATCAGTTAACGATGAAATCAGTTAACGATGAAATCAGTTAAATGAAGATGAAATCAGTTAACGATGAAATCAGTTAAATGAAGAATGAAAATGAAATCAGTTAAATGAAGATGAAATCAGTTAACGATGAAATCAGTTAACGATGGAATCAGTTAACGATGAAATCAGTTAACGATGAAATCAGTTAAATGAAGATGAAATCAGTTAACGATGAAATCAGTTAACAATGAAATCAGTTAAATGAAGATGAAATCAGTTAACGATGAAATCAGTTAACGATGAAATCAGTTAACGATGAAATCACTTAACGATGAAATCAGTTAAATGAAGATGAAATCAGTTAACGATGAAATCAGTTAAAGATGGAATCAGTTAACGATGAAATCAGTTAACGATGAAATCAGTTAAATGAAGATGAAATCAGTTAACGATGAAATCAGTTAACGATGAAATCAGTTAAATGAAGATGAAATCAGTTAACGATGAAATCAGTTAAAGATGAAATCAGTTAACGATGAAATCAGTTAACGATGAAATCAGTTAAATGAAGATGAAATCAGTTAACGATGAAATCAGTTAAAGATGAAATCAGTTAACGATGAAATCAGTTAACGATGAAATCAGTTAAATGAAGATGAAATCAGTTAACGATGAAATCAGTTAACGATGAAATCAGTTAACGATGAAATCAGTTAAATGAAGATGAAATCAGTTAACGATGAAATCAGTTAAATGAAGAATGAAAATGAAATCAGTTAAATGAAGATGAAATCAGTTAACGATGAAATCAGTTAACGATGAAATCAGTTAAATGAAGATGAAATCAGTTAACGATGAAATCAGTTAAATGAAGATGAAATCAGTTAACGATGAAATCAGTTAACGATGAAATCAGTTAACGATGAAATCAGTTAAATGAAGATGAAATCAGTTAACGATGAAATCAGTTAACGATGGAATCAGTTAAATGAAGATGAAATCAGTTAACGATGAAATCAGTTAACGATGGAATCAGTTAAATGAAGATGAAATCAGTTAACGATGAAATCAGTTAAATGAAGATGAAATCAGTTAACGATGAAATCAGTTAACGATGAAATCAGTTAACGATGAAATCAGTTAAATGAAGATGAAATCAGTTAACGATGAAATCAGTTAACGATGGAATCAGTTAAATGAAGATGAAATCAGTTAACGATGAAATCAGTTAACGATGAAATCAGTTAACGATGAAATCAGTTAAATGAAGATGAAATCAGTTAACGATGAAATCAGTTAAATGAAGATGAAATCAGTTAACGATGAAATCAGTTAAAGATGAAATCAGTTAACGATGAAATCAGTTAACGATGAAATCAGTTAAATGAAGATGAAATCAGTTAACGATGAAATCAGTTAACGATGTAATCAGTTAACGATGAAATCAATTAAATGAAGATGAAATCAGTTAACGATGAAATCAGTTAAATGAAGATGAAATCAGTTAACGATGAAATCAGTTAAAGATGAAATCAGTTAACGATGAAATCAGTTAACGATGAAATCAGTTAACGATGAAATCAGTTAAATGAAGATGAAATCAGTTAACGATGAAATCAGTTAAATGAAGAATGAAAATGAAATCAGTTAAATGAAGATGAAATCAGTTAACGATGAAATCAGTTAAAGATGAAATCAGTTAACGATGAAATCAGTTAACGATGAAATCAGTTAACGATGAAATCAGTTAACGATGGAATCAGTTAAATGAAGATGAAATCAGTTAACGATGAAATCAGTTAACGATGAAATCAGTTAAATGAAGATGAAATCAGTTAACGATGAAATCAGTTAAATGAAGATGAAATCAGTTAACGATGAAATCAGTTAACGATGAAATCAGTTAAATGAAGATGAAATCAGTTAACGATGAAATCAGTTAACGATGAAATCAATTAAATGAAGATGAAATCAGTTAACGATGAAATCAGTTAAAAGAAGATGAAATCAGTTAACGATGAAATCAGTTAAATGAAGATGAAATCAGTTAACGATGAAATCAGTTAAATGAAGAATGAAAATGAAATCAGTTAAATGAAGATGAAATCAGTTAACGATGAAATCAGTTAAATGAAGATGAAATCAGTTAACGATGAAATCAGTTAACGATGAAATCAGTTAACGATGGAATCAGTTAACGATGAAATCAGTTAAATGAAGATGAAATCAGTTAACAATGAAATCAGTTAAAGATGAAATCAGTTAACGATGAAATCAGTTAACGATGAAATCAGTTAAATGAAGATGAAATCAGTTAACGATGAAATCAGTTAACGATGGAATCAGTTAAATGAAGATGAAATCAGTTAACGATGAAATCAGTTAACGATGAAATCAGTTAACGATGAAATCAGTTAAATGAAGATGAAATCAGTTAACGATGAAATCAGTTAAATGAAGAATGAAAATGAAATCAGTTAAATGAAGATGAAATCAGTTAACGATGAAATCAGTTAACGATGAAATCAGTTAAATGAAGATGAAATCAGTTAACGATGAAATCAGTTAAAGATGAAATCAGTTAACGATAAAATCAGTTAACGATGAAATCAGTTAACGATGGAATCAGTTAAATGAAGATGAAATCAGTTAACGATGAAATCAGTTAACGATGAAATCAGTTAAATGAAGATGAAATCAGTTAACGATGAAATCAGTTAAATGAAGATGAAATCAGTTAACGATGAAATCAGTTAACGATGAAATCAGTTAAATGAAGATGAAATCAGTTAACGATGAAATCAGTTAACGATGAAATCAATTAAATGAAGATGAAATCAGTTAACGATGAAATCAGTTAAAAGAAGATGAAATCAGTTAACGATGAAATCAGTTAACGATGAAATCAGTTAAATGAAGATGAAATCAGTTAACAATGAAATCAGTTAAATGAAGAATGAAAATGAAATCAGTTAAATGAAGATGAAATCAGTTAACGATGAAATCAGTTAAATGAAGATGAAATCAGTTAACGATGAAATCAGTTAACGATGAAATCAGTTAAATGAAGATGAAATCAGTTAACGATGAAATCAGTTAAATGAAGATGAAATCAGTTAACGATGAAATCAGTTAACGATGAAATCAGTTAAATGAAGATGAAATCAGTTAACGATGAAATCAGTTAAATGAAGAATGAAGATGAAATCAGTTAACGATGAAATCAATTAACGATGAAATCAGTTAACGATGAAATCAGTTAAATGAAGATGAAATCAGTTAACGATGAAATCAGTTAACGATGAAATCAGTTAAATGAAGAATGAAAATGAAATCAGTTAACGATGAAATCAATTAACGATGAAATCAGTTAACGATGAAATCAGTTAAATGAAGATGAAATCAGTTAACGATGAAATCAGTTAACGATGAAATCAGTTAAATGAAGATGAAATCAGTTAACGATGAAATCAGTTAACGATGAAATCAGTTAACGATGAAATCAGTTAAATGAAGATGAAATCAGTTAACGATGAAATCAGTTAACGATGAAATCAGTTAACGATGAAATCAATTAAATGAAGATGAAATCAGTTAACGATGAAATCAGTTAACGATGAAATCAGTTAAATGAAGATGAAATCAGTTAAATGAAGATGAAATCAGTTAACGATGAAATCAGTTAACGATGAAATCAGTTAACGATGAAATCAGTTAACGATGAAATCAGTTAAATGAAGATGAAATCAGTTAAAGATGAAATCAGTTAACGATGAAATCAGTTAACGATGAAATCAGTTAAATGAAGATGAAATCAGTTAAAGATGAAATCAGTTAACGATGAAATCAGTTAACGATGAAATCAGTTAAATGAAGATGAAATCAGTTAACGATGAAATCAGTTAAAGATGAAATCAGTTAAATGAAGAATGAAGATGAAATCAGTTAACGATGAAATCAGTTAAATGAAGATGAAATCAGTTAACGATGAAATCAATTAACGATGAAATCAGTTAACGATGAAATCAATTAACGATGAAATCAGTTAAATGAAGATGAAATCAGTTAACGATGAAATCAGTTAAAGATGAAATCAGTTAAATGAAGAATGAAGATGAAATCAGTTAACGATGAAATCAGTTAACGATGAAATCAGTTAACGATGAAATCAATTAACGATGAAATCAGTTAAATGAAGATGAAATCAGTTAACGATGAAATCAATTAACGATGAAATCAGTTAACGATGAAATCAGTTAACGATGAAATCAGTTAACGATGAAATCAGTTAAATGAAGATGAAATCAGTTAACGATGAAATCAGTTAACGATGAAATCAATTAACGATGAAATCAGTTAAATGAAGATGAAATCAGTTAACGATGAAATCAGTTAAAGATGAAATCAGTTAAATGAAGAATGAAGATGAAATCAGTTAACGATGAAATCAGTTAAATGAAGATGAAATCAGTTAACGATGAAATCAATTAACGATGAAATCAGTTAACGATGAAATCAATTAACGATGAAATCAGTTAAATGAAGATGAAATCAGTTAACGATGAAATCAGTTAAAGATGAAATCAGTTAAATGAAGAATGAAGATGAAATCAGTTAACGATGAAATCAGTTAACGATGAAATCAGTTAACGATGAAATCAATTAACGATGAAATCAGTTAAATGAAGATGAAATCAGTTAACGATGAAATCAATTAACGATGAAATCAGTTAACGATGAAATCAGTTAAATGAAGATGAAATCAGTTAACGATGAAATCAGTTAACGATGAAATCAGTTAAATGAAGAATGAAAATGAAATCAGTTAACGATGAAATCAATTAACGATGAAATCAGTTAACGATGAAATCAGTTAAATGAAGATGAAATCAGTTAACGATGAAATCAGTTAACGATGAAATCAGTTAAATGAAGATGAAATCAGTTAACGATGAAATCAGTTAACGATGAAATCAGTTAAATGAAGATGAAATCAGTTAACGATGAAATCAGTTAACGATGAAATCAGTTAACGATGAAATCAATTAAATGAAGATGAAATCAGTTAACGATGAAATCAGTTAACGATGAAATCAGTTAAATGAAGATGAAATCAGTTAAATGAAGATGAAATCAGTTAACGATGAAATCAGTTAACGATGAAATCAGTTAACGATGAAATCAGTTAAATGAAGATGAAATCAGTTAAAGATGAAATCAGTTAACGATGAAATCAGTTAACGATGAAATCAGTTAACGATGAAATCAGTTAAAGATGAAATCAGTTAAATGAAGAATGAAGATGAAATCAGTTAACGATGAAATCAGTTAAATGAAGATGAAATCAGTTAACGATGAAATCAATTAACGATGAAATCAGTTAACGATGAAATCAGTTAACGATGAAATCAATTAACGATGAAATCAGTTAAATGAAGATGAAATCAGTTAACGATGAAATCAGTTAAAGATGAAATCAGTTAAATGAAGAATGAAGATGAAATCAGTTAACGATGAAATCAGTTAAATGAAGATGAAATCAGTTAACGATGAAATCAATTAACGATGAAATCAGTTAACGATGAAATCAATTAACGATGAAATCAGTTAAATGAAGATGAAATCAGTTAACGATGAAATCAGTTAACGATGAAATCAGTTAAATGAAGAATGAAAATGAAATCAGTTAACGATGAAATCAATTAACGATGAAATCAGTTAACGATGAAATCAGTTAACGATGAAATCAGTTAACGATGAAATCAGTTAAATGAAGATGAAATCAGTTAACGATGAAATCAGTTAACGATGAAATCAGTTAACGATGAAATCAGTTAAATGAAGATGAAATCAGTTAACGATGAAATCAGTTAACGATGAAATCAGTTAACGATGAAATCAATTAAATGAAGATGAAATCAGTTAACGATGAAATCAGTTAAATGAAGAATGAAAATGAAATCAGTTAAATGAAGATGAAATCAGTTAACGATGAAATCAGTTAACGATGAAATCAGTTAAATGAAGATGAAATCAGTTAACGATGAAATCAGTTAACGATGAAATCAGTTAACGATGAAATCAATTAAATGAAGATGAAATCAGTTAACGATGAAATCAGTTAAATGAAGATGAAATCAGTTAACGATGAAATCAGTTAAAGATGAAATCAGTTAACGATGAAATCAGTTAACGATGAAATCAGTTAAATGAAGATGAAATCAGTTAACGATGAAATCAGTTAAATGAAGAATGAAAATGAAATCAGTTAAATGAAGATGAAATCAGTTAACGATGAAATCAGTTAACGATGAAATCAGTTAACGATGAAATCAGTTAAATGAAGATGAAATCAGTTAACGATGAAATCAGTTAACAATGAAATCAGTTAAATGAAGATGAAATCAGTTAACGATGAAATCAGTTAACGATGAAATCAGTTAAATGAAGATGAAATCAGTTAACGATGAAATCAGTTAACGATGAAATCAGTTAACGATGAAATCAGTTAAATGAAGATGAAATCAGTTAACGATGAAATCAGTTAACGATGAAATCAGTTAAATGAAGATGAAATCAGTTAACGATGAAATCAGTTAACGATGAAATCAGTTAACGATGAAATCAATTAAATGAAGATGAAATCAGTTAACGATGAAATCAATTAAATGAAGATGAAATCAGTTAACGATGAAATCAGTTAACAATGAAATCAGTTAAATGAAGATGAAATCAGTTAACGATGAAATCAGTTAACGATGAAATCAGTTAACGATGAAATCAGTTAACGATGAAATCAGTTAAATGAAGATGAAATCAGTTAACGATGAAATCAATTAACGATGAAATCAGTTAACAATGAAATCAGTTAAATGAAGATGAAATCAGTTAACGATGAAATCAGTTAACGATGAAATCAGTTAAAGATGAAATCAGTTAACGATGAAATCAGTTAACGATGAAATCAGTTAAATGAAGATGAAATCAGTTAACGATGAAATCAGTTAAATGAAGAATGAAAATGAAATCAGTTAAATGAAGATGAAATCAGTTAACGATGAAATCAGTTAACGATGAAATCAGTTAACGATGAAATCAGTTAAATGAAGATGAAATCAGTTAACGATGAAATCAGTTAACAATGAAATCAGTTAAATGAAGATGAAATCAGTTAACGATGAAATCAGTTAACGATGAAATCAGTTAACGATGAAATCAGTTAAATGAAGATGAAATCAGTTAACGATGAAATCAGTTAACGATGAAATCAGTTAAATGAAGATGAAATCAGTTAACGATGAAATCAGTTAACGATGAAATCAGTTAAATGAAGAATGAAAATGAAATCAGTTAACGATGAAATCAGTTAACGATGAAATCAGTTAACGATGAAATCAATTAAATGAAGATGAAATCAGTTAACGATGAAATCAGTTAAATGAAGAATGAAAATGAAATCAGTTAAATGAAGATGAAATCAGTTAACGATGAAATCAGTTAACGATGAAATCAGTTAAATGAAGATGAAATCAGTTAACGATGAAATCAGTTAACGATGAAATCAGTTAACGATGAAATCAATTAAATGAAGATGAAATCAGTTAACGATGAAATCAGTTAAATGAAGATGAAATCAGTTAACGATGAAATCAGTTAAAGATGAAATCAGTTAACGATGAAATCAGTTAACGATGAAATCAGTTAACGATGAAATCAGTTAAATGAAGATGAAATCAGTTAACGATGAAATCAGTTAAATGAAGAATGAAAATGAAATCAGTTAAATGAAGATGAAATCAGTTAACGATGAAATCAGTTAACGATGAAATCAGTTAACGATGAAATCAGTTAAATGAAGATGAAATCAGTTAACGATGAAATCAGTTAACAATGAAATCAGTTAAATGAAGATGAAATCAGTTAACGATGAAATCAGTTAACGATGAAATCAGTTAACGATGAAATCAGTTAACGATGAAATCAGTTAAATGAAGATGAAATCAGTTAACGATGAAATCAGTTAACGATGAAATCAGTTAAATGAAGATGAAATCAGTTAACGATGAAATCAGTTAACGATGAAATCAGTTAAATGAAGATGAAATCAGTTAACGATGAAATCAGTTAACGATGAAATCAGTTAACGATGAAATCAATTAAATGAAGATGAAATCAGTTAACGATGAAATCAATTAAATGAAGATGAAATCAGTTAACGATGAAATCAGTTAACAATGAAATCAGTTAAATGAAGATGAAATCAGTTAACGATGAAATCAGTTAACGATGAAATCAGTTAAAGATGAAATCAGTTAACGATGAAATCAGTTAACGATGAAATCAGTTAAATGAAGATGAAATCAGTTAACGATGAAATCAATTAACGATGAAATCAGTTAACAATGAAATCAGTTAAATGAAGATGAAATCAGTTAACGATGAAATCAGTTAACGATGAAATCAGTTAACGATGAAATCAGTTAACGATGAAATCAGTTAACGATGAAATCAGTTAACGATGAAATCAGTTAAATGAAGAATGAAAATGAAATCAGTTAACGATGAAATCAATTAACGATGAAATCAGTTAACGATGAAATCAGTTAAATGAAGATGAAATCAGTTAACGATGAAATCAGTTAACGATGAAATCAGTTAAATGAAGATGAAATCAGTTAACGATGAAATCAGTTAACGATGAAATCAATTAAATGAAGATGAAATCAGTTAACGATGAAATCAGTTAAATGAAGAATGAAAATGAAATCAGTTAAATGAAGATGAAATCAGTTAACGATGAAATCAGTTAACGATGAAATCAGTTAAATGAAGATGAAATCAGTTAACGATGAAATCAGTTAACGATGAAATCAGTTAAATGAAGATGAAATCAGTTAACGATGAAATCAGTTAACGATGAAATCAGTTAAATGAAGATGAAATCAGTTAACGATGAAATCAGTTAACGATGAAATCAGTTAACGATGAAATCAATTAAATGAAGATGAAATCAGTTAACGATGAAATCAGTTAAATGAAGATGAAATCAGTTAACGATGAAATCAGTTAAAGATGAAATCAGTTAACGATGAAATCAGTTAACGATGAAATCAGTTAACGATGAAATCAGTTAAATGAAGATGAAATCAGTTAACGATGAAATCAGTTAACGATGAAATCAGTTAAATGAAGAATGAAAATGAAATCAGTTAACGATGAAATCAATTAACGATGAAATCAGTTAACGATGAAATCAGTTAAATGAAGATGAAATCAGTTAACGATGAAATCAGTTAACGATGAAATCAGTTAAATGAAGATGAAATCAGTTAACGATGAAATCAGTTAACGATGAAATCAGTTAACGATGAAATCAGTTAAATGAAGATGAAATCAGTTAACGATGAAATCAGTTAACGATGAAATCAGTTAACGATGAAATCAATTAAATGAAGATGAAATCAGTTAACGATGAAATCAGTTAACGATGAAATCAGTTAAATGAAGATGAAATCAGTTAAATGAAGATGAAATCAGTTAATGATGAAATCAGTTAACGATGAAATCAGTTAACGATGAAATCAGTTAAATGAAGATGAAATCAGTTAACGATGAAATCAGTTAACGATGAAATCAGTTAACGATGAAATCAATTAACGATGAAATCAGTTAAATGAAGATGAAATCAGTTAACGATGAAATCAGTTAAAGATGAAATCAGTTAAATGAAGAATGAAGATGAAATCAGTTAACGATGAAATCAGTTAAATGAAGATGAAATCAGTTAACGATGAAATCAATTAACGATGAAATCAGTTAACGATGAAATCAATTAACGATGAAATCAGTTAAATGAAGATGAAATCAGTTTACGATGAAATCAGTTAACGATGAAATCAGTTAACGATGAAATCAGTTAAATGAAGAATGAAAATGAAATCAGTTAACGATGAAATCAATTAACGATGAAATCAGTTAACGATGAAATCAGTTAAATGAAGATGAAATCAGTTAACGATGAAATCAGTTAACGATGAAATCAGTTAAATGAAGATGAAATCAGTTAACGATGAAATCAGTTAACGATGAAATCAGTTAACGATGAAATCAGTTAAATGAAGATGAAATCAGTTAACGATGAAATCAGTTAACGATGAAATCAGTTAACGATGAAATCAATTAAATGAAGATGAAATCAGTTAACGATGAAATCAGTTAAATGAAGATGAAATCAGTTAACGATGAAATCAGTTAAAGATGAAATCAGTTAACGATGAAATCAGTTAACGATGAAATCAGTTAACGATGAAATCAGTTAAATGAAGATGAAATCAGTTAACGATGAAATCAGTTAAATGAAGAATGAAAATGAAATCAGTTAAATGAAGATGAAATCAGTTAACGATGAAATCAGTTAACGATGAAATCAGTTAAATGAAGATGAAATCAGTTAACGATGAAATCAGTTAACAATGAAATCAGTTAAATGAAGATGAAATCAGTTAACGATGAAATCAGTTAACGATGAAATCAGTTAACGATGAAATCAGTTAAATGAAGATGAAATCAGTTAACGATGAAATCAGTTAACGATGAAATCAGTTAAATGAAGATGAAATCAGTTAACGATGAAATCAGTTAACGATGAAATCAGTTAAATGAAGATGAAATCAGTTAACGATGAAATCAGTTAACGATGAAATCAGTTAACGATGAAATCAATTAAATGAAGATGAAATCAGTTAACGATGAAATCAATTAAATGAAGATGAAATCAGTTAACGATGAAATCAGTTAACAATGAAATCAGTTAAATGAAGATGAAATCAGTTAACGATGAAATCAGTTAACGATGAAATCAGTTAAAGATGAAATCAGTTAACGATGAAATCAGTTAAATGAAGATGAAATCAGTTAACGATGAAATCAATTAACGATGAAATCAGTTAACAATGAAATCAGTTAAATGAAGATGAAATCAGTTAACGATGAAATCAGTTAACGATGAAATCAGTTAACGATGAAATCAGTTAACGATGAAATCAGTTAACGATGAAATCAGTTAACGATGAAATCAGTTAAATGAAGATGAAATCAGTTAACGATGAAATCAGTTAAATGAAGAATGAAAATGAAATCAGTTAAATGAAGATGAAATCAGTTAACGATGAAATCAGTTAACGATGAAATCAGTTAACGATGAAATCAGTTAAATGAAGATGAAATCAGTTAACGATGAAATCAGTTAACAATGAAATCAGTTAAATGAAGATGAAATCAGTTAACGATGAAATCAGTTAACGATGAAATCAGTTAACGATGAAATCAGTTAAATGAAGATGAAATCAGTTAACGATGAAATCAGTTAACGATGAAATCAGTTAAATGAAGATGAAATCAGTTAACGATGAAATCAGTTAACGATGAAATCAATTAAATGAAGATGAAATCAGTTAACGATGAAATCAGTTAAATGAAGATGAAATCAGTTAACGATGAAATCAGTTAACGATGAAATCAGTTAACGATGAAATCAATTAACGATGAAATCAGTTAAATGAAGATGAAATCAGTTAACGATGAAATCAGTTAAAGATGAAATCAGTTAAATGAAGAATGAAGATGAAATCAGTTAACGATGAAATCAGTTAAATGAAGATGAAATCAGTTAACGATGAAATCAATTAACGATGAAATCAGTTAACGATGAAATCAATTAACGATGAAATCAGTTAAATGAAGATGAAATCAGTTAACGATGAAATCAGTTAACGATGAAATCAGTTAAATGAAGAATGAAAATGAAATCAGTTAACGATGAAATCAATTAACGATGAAATCAGTTAACGATGAAATCAGTTAAATGAAGATGAAATCAGTTAACGATGAAATCAGTTAACGATGAAATCAGTTAAATGAAGATGAAATCAGTTAACGATGAAATCAGTTAACGATGAAATCAGTTAACGATGAAATCAGTTAAATGAAGATGAAATCAGTTAACGATGAAATCAGTTAACGATGAAATCAGTTAACGATGAAATCAATTAAATGAAGATGAAATCAGTTAACGATGAAATCAGTTAAATGAAGATGAAATCAGTTAACGATGAAATCAGTTAAAGATGAAATCAGTTAACGATGAAATCAGTTAACGATGAAATCAGTTAAATGAAGATGAAATCAGTTAACGATGAAATCAGTTAAATGAAGAATGAAAATGAAATCAGTTAAATGAAGATGAAATCAGTTAACGATGAAATCAGTTAACGATGAAATCAGTTAACGATGAAATCAGTTAACGATGAAATCAGTTAAATGAAGATGAAATCAGTTAACGATGAAATCAGTTAACAATGAAATCAGTTAAATGAAGATGAAATCAGTTAACGATGAAATCAGTTAACGATGAAATCAGTTAACGATGAAATCAGTTAAATGAAGATGAAATCAGTTAACGATGAAATCAGTTAACGATGAAATCAGTTAAATGAAGATGAAATCAGTTAACGATGAAATCAGTTAACGATGAAATCAGTTAAATGAAGATGAAATCAGTTAACGATGAAATCAGTTAACGATGAAATCAGTTAACGATGAAATCAGTTAACGATGAAATCAATTAAATGAAGATGAAATCAGTTAACGATTAAATCAATTAAATGAAGATGAAATCAGTTAACGATGAAATCAGTTAACAATGAAATCAGTTAAATGAAGATGAAATCAGTTAACGATGAAATCAGTTAACGATGAAATCAGTTAACGATGAAATCAGTTAACGATGAAATCAGTTAACGATGAAATCAGTTAAATGAAGATGAAATCAGTTAACGATGAAATCAATTAACGATGAAATCAGTTAACAATGAAATCAGTTAAATGAAGATGAAATCAGTTAACGATGAAATCAGTTAACGATGAAATCAGTTAAAGATGAAATCAGTTAACGATGAAATCAGTTAACGATGAAATCAGTTAACGATGAAATCAGTTAAATGAAGATGAAATCAGTTAACGATGAAATCAGTTAAATGAAGAATGAAAATGAAATCAGTTAAATGAAGATGAAATCAGTTAACGATGAAATCAGTTAACGATGAAATCAGTTAAATGAAGATGAAATCAGTTAACGATGAAATCAGTTAACAATGAAATCAGTTAAATGAAGATGAAATCAGTTAACGATGAAATCAGTTAACGATGAAATCAGTTAACGATGAAATCAGTTAAATGAAGATGAAATCAGTTAACGATGAAATCAGTTAACGATGAAATCAGTTAAATGAAGATGAAATCAGTTAACGATGAAATCAGTTAACGATGAAATCAATTAAATGAAGATGAAATCAGTTAACGATGAAATCAGTTAAATGAAGATGAAATCAGTTAACGATGAAATCAGTTAAAGATGAAATCAGTTAACGATGAAATCAGTTAACGATGAAATCAGTTAACGATGAAATCAGTTAAATGAAGATGAAATCAGTTAACGATGAAATCAGTTAAATGAAGAATGAAAATGAAATCAGTTAAATGAAGATGAAATCAGTTAACGATGAAATCAGTTAACGATGAAATCAGTTAACGATGAAATCAGTTAAATGAAGATGAAATCAGTTAACGATGAAATCAGTTAACAATGAAATCAGTTAAATGAAGATGAAATCAGTTAACGATGAAATCAGTTAACGATGAAATCAGTTAAATGAAGATGAAATCAGTTAAAGATGAAATCAGTTAACGATGAAATCAGTTAACGATGAAATCAGTTAAATGAAGATGAAATCAGTTAACGATGAAATCAGTTAACGATGAAATCAATTAACGATGAAATCAGTTAAATGAAGATGAAATCAGTTAACGATGAAATCAGTTAAAGATGAAATCAGTTAAATGAAGAATGAAGATGAAATCAGTTAACGATGAAATCAGTTAAATGAAGATGAAATCAGTTAACGATGAAATCAGTTAACGATGAAATCAGTTAACGATGAAATCAGTTAAATGAAGATGAAATCAGTTAACGATGAAATCAGTTAAATGAAGAATGAAGATGAAATCAGTTAACGATGAAATCAATTAACGATGAAATCAGTTAACGATGAAATCAGTTAAATGAAGATGAAATCAGTTAACGATGAAATCAGTTAACGATGAAATCAGTTAAATGAAGAATGAAAATGAAATCAGTTAACGATGAAATCAATTAACGATGAAATCAGTTAACGATGAAATCAGTTAAATGAAGATGAAATCAGTTAACGATGAAATCAGTTAACGATGAAATCAGTTAAATGAAGATGAAATCAGTTAACGATGAAATCAGTTAACGATGAAATCAGTTAACGATGAAATCAGTTAAATGAAGATGAAATCAGTTAACGATGAAATCAGTTAACGATGAAATCAGTTAACGATGAAATCAATTAAATGAAGATGAAATCAGTTAACGATGAAATCAGTTAACGATGAAATCAGTTAAATGAAGATGAAATCAGTTAAATGAAGATGAAATCAGTTAACGATGAAATCAGTTAACGATGAAATCAGTTAAATGAAGATGAAATCAGTTAAAGATGAAATCAGTTAACGATGAAATCAGTTAACGATGAAATCAGTTAAATGAAGATGAAATCAGTTAACGATGAAATCAGTTAAAGATGAAATCAGTTAAATGAAGAATGAAGATGAAATCAGTTAACGATGAAATCAGTTAAATGAAGATGAAATCAGTTAACGATGAAATCAATTAACGATGAAATCAGTTAACGATGAAATCAATTAACGATGAAATCAGTTAAATGAAGATGAAATCAGTTAACGATGAAATCAGTTAAAGATGAAATCAGTTAAATGAAGAATGAAGATGAAATCAGTTAACGATGAAATCAGTTAACGATGAAATCAGTTAACGATGAAATCAATTAACGATGAAATCAGTTAAATGAAGATGAAATCAGTTAACGATGAAATCAATTAACGATGAAATCAGTTAACGATGAAATCAGTTAAATGAAGATGAAATCAGTTAACGATGAAATCAGTTAACGATGAAATCAGTTAAATGAAGAATGAAAATGAAATCAGTTAACGATGAAATCAATTAACGATGAAATCAGTTAACGATGAAATCAGTTAAATGAAGATGAAATCAGTTAACGATGAAATCAGTTAACGATGAAATCAGTTAAATGAAGATGAAATCAGTTAACGATGAAATCAGTTAACGATGAAATCAGTTAACGATGAAATCAATTAAATGAAGATGAAATCAGTTAACGATGAAATCAGTTAACGATGAAATCAGTTAAATGAAGATGAAATCAGTTAAATGAAGATGAAATCAGTTAACGATGAAATCAGTTAACGATGAAATCAGTTAAATGAAGATGAAATCAGTTAAAGATGAAATCAGTTAACGATGAAATCAGTTAACGATGAAATCAGTTAAATGAAGATGAAATCAGTTAACGATGAAATCAGTTAACGATGAAATCAATTAACGATGAAATCAGTTAAATGAAGATGAAATCAGTTAACGATGAAATCAGTTAAAGATGAAATCAGTTAAATGAAGAATGAAGATGAAATCAGTTAACGATGAAATCAGTTAAATGAAGATGAAATCAGTTAACGATGAAATCAATTAACGATGAAATCAGTTAACGATGAAATCAATTAACGATGAAATCAGTTAAATGAAGATGAAATCAGTTAACGATGAAATCAGTTAACGATGAAATCAGTTAAATGAAGAATGAAAATGAAATCAGTTAACGATGAAATCAATTAACGATGAAATCAGTTAACGATGAAATCAGTTAAATGAAGATGAAATCAGTTAACGATGAAATCAGTTAACGATGAAATCAGTTAAATGAAGATGAAATCAGTTAACGATGAAATCAGTTAACGATGAAATCAGTTAACGATGAAATCAGTTAAATGAAGATGAAATCAGTTAACGATGAAATCAGTTAACGATGAAATCAGTTAACGATGAAATCAATTAAATGAAGATGAAATCAGTTAACGATGAAATCAGTTAAATGAAGAATGAAAATGAAATCAGTTAAATGAAGATGAAATCAGTTAACGATGAAATCAGTTAACGATGAAATCAGTTAAATGAAGATGAAATCAGTTAACGATGAAATCAGTTAACGATGAAATCAGTTAACGATGAAATCAGTTAAATGAAGATGAAATCAGTTAACGATGAAATCAGTTAAAGATGAAATCAGTTAACGATGAAATCAGTTAACGATGAAATCAGTTAACGATGAAATCAGTTAAATGAAGATGAAATCAGTTAACGATGAAATCAGTTAAATGAAGAATGAAAATGAAATCAGTTAAATGAAGATGAAATCAGTTAACGATGAAATCAGTTAACGATGAAATCAGTTAACGATGAAATTAGTTAAATGAAGATGAAATCAGTTAACGATGAAATCAGTTAACAATGAAATCAGTTAAATGAAGATGAAATCAGTTAACGATGAAATCAGTTAACGATGAAATCAGTTAACGATGAAATCAGTTAAATGAAGATGAAATCAGTTAACGATGAAATCAGTTAACGATGAAATCACTTAAATGAAGATGAAATCAGTTAACGATGAAATCAGTTAACGATGAAATCAGTTAAATGAAGATGAAATCAGTTAACGATGAAATCAGTTAACGATGAAATCAGTTAACGATGAAATCAATTAAATGAAGATGAAATCAGTTAACGATGAAATCAATTAAATGAAGATGAAATCAGTTAACGATGAAATCAGTTAACAATGAAATCAGTTAAATGAAGATGAAATCAGTTAACGATGAAATCAGTTAACGATGAAATCAGTTAAAGATGAAATCAGTTAACGATGAAATCAGTTAACGATGAAATCAGTTAACGATGAAATCAGTTAAATGAAGATGAAATCAGTTAACGATGAAATCAGTTAAATGAAGAATGAAAATGAAATCAGTTAAATGAAGATGAAATCAGTTAACGATGAAATCAGTTAACGATGAAATCAGTTAACGATGAAATCAGTTAAATGAAGATGAAATCAGTTAACGATGAAATCAGTTAACAATGAAATCAGTTAAATGAAGATGAAATCAGTTAACGATGAAATCAGTTAACGATGAAATCAGTTAACGATGAAATCAGTTAAATGAAGATGAAATCAGTTAACGATGAAATCAGTTAACGATGAAATCAGTTAAATGAAGATGAAATCAGTTAACGATGAAATCAGTTAACGATGAAATCAGTTAAATGAAGAATGAAAATGAAATCAGTTAACGATGAAATCAATTAACGATGAAATCAGTTAACGATGAAATCAGTTAAATGAAGATGAAATCAGTTAACGATGAAATCAGTTAACGATGAAATCAGTTAAATGAAGATGAAATCAGTTAACGATGAAATCAGTTAAATGAAGAATGAAAATGAAATCAGTTAACGATGAAATCAATTAACGATGAAATCAGTTAACGATGAAATCAATTAAATGAAGATGAAATCAGTTAACGATGAAATCAGTTAAATGAAGATGAAATCAGTTAACGATGAAATCAGTTAAAGATGAAATCAGTTAACGATGAAATCAGTTAACGATGAAATCAGTTAACGATGAAATCAGTTAAATGAAGATGAAATCAGTTAACGATGAAATCAGTTAAATGAAGAATGAAAATGAAATCAGTTAAATGAAGATGAAATCAGTTAACGATGAAATCAGTTAACGATGAAATCAGTTAACGATGAAATCAGTTAAATGAAGATGAAATCAGTTAACGATGAAATTAGTTAACAATGAAATCAGTTAAATGAAGATGAAATCAGTTAACGATGAAATCAGTTAACGATGAAATCAGTTAACAATGAAATCAGTTAAATGAAGATGAAATCAGTTAACGATGAAATCAGTTAACGATGAAATCAGTTAACGATGAAATCAGTTAAATGAAGATGAAATCAGTTAAAGATGAAATCAGTTAACGATGAAATCAGTTAACGATGAAATCAGTTAAATGAAGATGAAATCAGTTAACGATGAAATCAGTTAACGATGAAATCAATTAACGATGAAATCAGTTAAATGAAGATGAAATCAGTTAACGATGAAATCAGTTAAAGATGAAATCAGTTAAATGAAGAATGAAGATGAAATCAGTTAACGATGAAATCAGTTAAATGAAGATGAAATCAGTTAACGATGAAATCAGTTAACGATGAAATCAGTTAAATGAAGAATGAAAATGAAATCAGTTAACGATGAAATCAATTAACGATGAAATCAGTTAACGATGAAATCAGTTAAATGAAGATGAAATCAGTTAACGATGAAATCAGTTAACGATGAAATCAGTTAAATGAAGATGAAATCAGTTAACGATGAAATCAGTTAACGATGAAATCAGTTAACGATGAAATCAGTTAAATGAAGATGAAATCAGTTAACGATGAAATCAGTTAACGATGAAATCAGTTAACGATGAAATCAATTAAATGAAGATGAAATCAGTTAACGATGAAATCAGTTAACGATGAAATCAGTTAAATGAAGATGAAATCAGTTAAATGAAGATGAAATCAGTTAACGATGAAATCAGTTAACGATGAAATCAGTTAACGATGAAATCAGTTAAATGAAGATGAAATCAGTTAAAGATGAAATCAGTTAACGATGAAATCAGTTAACGATGAAATCAGTTAAATGAAGATGAAATCAGTTAACGATGAAATCAGTTAACGATGAAATCAATTAACGATGAAATCAGTTAAATGAAGATGAAATCAGTTAACGATGAAATCAGTTAAAGATGAAATCAGTTAAATGAAGAATGAAGATGAAATCAGTTAACGATGAAATCAGTTAAATGAAGATGAAATCAGTTAAATGAAGAATGAAAATGAAATCAGTTAACGATGAAATCAATTAACGATGAAATCAGTTAACGATGAAATCAGTTAAATGAAGATGAAATCAGTTAACGATGAAATCAGTTAACGATGAAATCAGTTAACGATGAAATCAGTTAAATGAAGATGAAATCAGTTAACGATGAAATCAGTTAACGATGAAATCAGTTAACGATGAAATCAGTTAAATGAAGATGAAATCAGTTAACGATGAAATCAGTTAACGATGAAATCAGTTAACGATGAAATCAATTAAATGAAGATGAAATCAGTTAACGATGAAATCAGTTAAATGAAGAATGAAAATGAAATCAGTTAAATGAAGATGAAATCAGTTAACGATGAAATCAGTTAACGATGAAATCAGTTAAATGAAGATGAAATCAGTTAACGATGAAATCAGTTAACGATGAAATCAGTTAACGATGAAATCAATTAAATGAAGATGAAATCAGTTAACGATGAAATCAGTTAAATGAAGATGAAATCAGTTAACGATGAAATCAGTTAAAGATGAAATCAGTTAACGATGAAATCAGTTAACGATGAAATCAGTTAACGATGAAATCAGTTAAATGAAGATGAAATCAGTTAACGATGAAATCAGTTAACGATGAAATCAGTTAACGATGAAATCAGTTAAATGAAGATGAAATCAGTTAACGATGAAATCAGTTAACAATGAAATCAGTTAAATGAAGATGAAATCAGTTAACGATGAAATCAGTTAACGATGAAATCAGTTAACGATGAAATCAGTTAAATGAAGATGAAATCAGTTAACGATGAAATCAGTTAACGATGAAATCAGTTAAATGAAGATGAAATCAGTTAACGATGAAATCAGTTAACGATGAAATCAGTTAAATGAAGATGAAATCAGTTAACGATGAAATCAGTTAACGATGAAATCAGTTAACGATGAAATCAATTAAATGAAGATGAAATCAGTTAACGATGAAATCAATTAAATGAAGATGAAATCAGTTAACGATGAAATCAGTTAACAATGAAATCAGTTAAATGAAGATGAAATCAGTTAACGATGAAATCAGTTAACGATGAAATCAGTTAACGATGAAATCAGTTAACGATGAAATCAGTTAACGATGAAATCAGTTAAATGAAGATGAAATCAGTTAACGATGAAATCAATTAACGATGAAATCAGTTAACAATGAAATCAGTTAAATGAAGATGAAATCAGTTAACGATGAAATCAGTTAACGATGAAATCAGTTAACGATGAAATCAGTTAAATGAAGATGAAATCAGTTAACGATGAAATCAGTTAACGATGAAATCAATTAAATGAAGATGAAATCAGTTAACGATGAAATCAGTTAAATGAAGAATGAAAATGAAATCAGTTAAATGAAGATGAAATCAGTGAACGATGAAATCAGTTAACGATGAAATCAGTTAAATGAAGATGAAATCAGTTAACGATGAAATCAGTTAACGATGAAATCAGTTAACGATGAAATCAATTAAATGAAGATGAAATCAGTTAACGATGAAATCAGTTAAATGAAGATGAAATCAGTTAACGATGAAATCAGTTAAAGATGAAATCAGTTAACGATGAAATCAGTTAACGATGAAATCAGTTAACGATGAAATCAGTTAAATGAAGATGAAATCAGTTAACGATGAAATCAGTTAAATGAAGAATGAAAATGAAATCAGTTAAATGAAGATGAAATCAGTTAACGATGAAATCAGTTAACGATGAAATCAGTTAACGATGAAATCAGTTAAATGAAGATGAAATCAGTTAACGATTAAATCAGTTAACGATGAAATCAGTTAACGATGAAATCAGTTAACGATGAAATCAGTTAAATGAAGATGAAATCAGTTAAAGATGAAATCAGTTAACGATGAAATCAGTTAACGATGAAATCAGTTAACAATGAAATCAGTTAAATGAAGATGAAATCAGTTAAAGATGAAATCAGTTAACGATGAAATCAGTTAACGATGAAATCAGTTAACGATGAAATCAGTTAACAATGAAATCAGTTAAATGAAGATGAAATCAGTTAACGATGAAATCAGTTAACGATGAAATCAGTTAACGATGAAATCAGTTAAATGAAGATGAAATCAGTTAAAGATGAAATCAGTTAACGATGAAATCAGTTAACGATGAAATCAGTTAAATGAAGATGAAATCAGTTAACGATGAAATCAGTTAACGATGAAATCAATTAACGATGAAATCAGTTAAATGAAGATGAAATCAGTTAACGATGAAATCAGTTAAAGATGAAATCAGTTAAATGAAGAATGAAGATGAAATCAGTTAACGATGAAATCAGTTAAATGAAGATGAAATCAGTTAACGATGAAATCAGTTAACGATGAAATCAGTTAACGATGAAATCAGTTAAATGAAGATGAAATCAGTTAACGATGAAATCAGTTAAATGAAGAATGAAGATGAAATCAGTTAACGATGAAATCAATTAACGATGAAATCAGTTAACGATGAAATCAGTTAAATGAAGATGAAATCAGTTAACGATGAAATCAGTTAACGATGAAATCAGTTAAATGAAGAATGAAAATGAAATCAGTTAACGATGAAATCAATTAACGATGAAATCAGTTAACGATGAAATCAGTTAAATGAAGATGAAATCAGTTAACGATGAAATCAGTTAACGATGAAATCAGTTAAATGAAGATGAAATCAGTTAACGATGAAATCAGTTAACGATGAAATCAGTTAACGATGAAATCAGTTAAATGAAGATGAAATCAGTTAAAGATGAAATCAGTTAACGATGAAATCAGTTAACGATGAAATCAGTTAAATGAAGAATGAAAATGAAATCAGTTAACGATGAAATCAATTAACGATGAAATCAGTTAACGATGAAATCAGTTAAATGAAGATGAAATCAGTTAACGATGAAATCAGTTAACGATGAAATCAGTTAAATGAAGATGAAATCAGTTAACGATGAAATCAGTTAACGATGAAATCAGTTAACGATGAAATCAGTTAAATGAAGATGAAATCAGTTAACGATGAAATCAGTTAACGATGAAATCAGTTAACGATGAAATCAATTAAATGAAGATGAAATCAGTTAACGATGAAATCAGTTAAATGAAGAATGAAAATGAAATCAGTTAAATGAAGATGAAATCAGTTAACGATGAAATCAGTTAACGATGAAATCAGTTAAATGAAGATGAAATCAGTTAACGATGAAATCAGTTAACGATGAAATCAGTTAACGATGAAATCAATTAAATGAAGATGAAATCAGTTAACGATGAAATCAGTTAAATGAAGATGAAATCAGTTAACGATGAAATCAGTTAAAGATGAAATCAGTTAACGATGAAATCAGTTAACGATGAAATCAGTTAACGATGAAATCAGTTAAATGAAGATGAAATCAGTTAACGATGAAATCAGTTAAATGAAGAATGAAAATGAAATCAGTTAAATGAAGATGAAATCAGTTAACGATGAAATCAGTTAACGATGAAATCAGTTAACGATGAAATCAATTAACGATGAAATCAGTTAAATGAAGATGAAATCAGTTAACGATGAAATCAGTTAAAGATGAAATCAGTTAAATGAAGAATGAAGATGAAATCAGTTAACGATGAAATCAGTTAAATGAAGATGAAATCAGTTAACGATGAAATCAATTAACGATGAAATCAGTTAACGATGAAATCAATTAACGATGAAATCAGTTAAATGAAGATGAAATCAGTTAACGATGAAATCAGTTAACGATGAAATCAGTTAAATGAAGAATGAAAATGAAATCAGTTAACGATGAAATCAATTAACGATGAAATCAGTTAACGATGAAATCAGTTAAATGAAGATGAAATCAGTTAACGATGAAATCAGTTAACGATGAAATCAGTTAAATGAAGATGAAATCAGTTAACGATGAAATCAGTTAACGATGAAATCAGTTAACGATGAAATCAGTTAAATGAAGATGAAATCAGTTAACGATGAAATCAGTTAACGATGAAATCAGTTAACGATGAAATCAATTAAATGAAGATGAAATCAGTTAACGATGAAATCAGTTAAATGAAGAATGAAAATGAAATCAGTTAAATGAAGATGAAATCAGTTAACGATGAAATCAGTTAACGATGAAATCAGTTAAATGAAGATGAAATCAGTTAACGATGAAATCAGTTAACGATGAAATCAGTTAACGATGAAATCAATTAAATGAAGATGAAATCAGTTAACGATGAAATCAGTTAAATGAAGATGAAATCAGTTAACGATGAAATCAGTTAAAGATGAAATCAGTTAACGATGAAATCAGTTAACGATGAAATCAGTTAACGATGAAATCAGTTAAATGAAGATGAAATCAGTTAACGATGAAATCAGTTAAATGAAGAATGAAAATGAAATCAGTTAAATGAAGATGAAATCAGTTAACGATGAAATCAGTTAACGATGAAATCAGTTAACGATGAAATCAATTAACGATGAAATCAGTTAAATGAAGATGAAATCAGTTAACGATGAAATCAGTTAAAGATGAAATCAGTTAAATGAAGAATGAAGATGAAATCAGTTAACGATGAAATCAGTTAAATGAAGATGAAATCAGTTAACGATGAAATCAATTAACGATGAAATCAGTTAACGATGAAATCAATTAACGATGAAATCAGTTAAATGAAGATGAAATCAGTTAACGATGAAATCAGTTAACGATGAAATCAGTTAAATGAAGAATGAAAATGAAATCAGTTAACGATGAAATCAATTAACGATGAAATCAGTTAACGATGAAATCAGTTAAATGAAGATGAAATCAGTTAACGATGAAATCAGTTAACGATGAAATCAGTTAAATGAAGATGAAATCAGTTAACGATGAAATCAGTTAACGATGAAATCAGTTAACGATGAAATCAGTTAAATGAAGATGAAATCAGTTAACGATGAAATCAGTTAACGATGAAATCAGTTAACGATGAAATCAATTAAATGAAGATGAAATCAGTTAACGATGAAATCAGTTAAATGAAGAATGAAAATGAAATCAGTTAAATGAAGATGAAATCAGTTAACGATGAAATCAGTTAACGATGAAATCAGTTAAATGAAGATGAAATCAGTTAACGATGAAATCAGTTAACGATGAAATCAATTAAATGAAGATGAAATCAGTTAACGATGAAATCAGTTAAATGAAGATGAAATCAGTTAACGATGAAATCAGTTAAAGATGAAATCAGTTAACGATGAAATCAGTTAACGATGAAATCAGTTAACGATGAAATCAGTTAAATGAAGATGAAATCAGTTAACGATGAAATCAGTTAAATGAAGAATGAAAATGAAATCAGTTAAATGAAGATGAAATCAGTTAACGATGAAATCAGTTAACGATGAAATCAGTTAACGATGAAATCAGTTAAATGAAGATGAAATCAGTTAACGATGAAATCAGTTAACAATGAAATCAGTTAAATGAAGATGAAATCAGTTAACGATGAAATCAGTTAACGATGAAATCAGTTAACGATGAAATCAGTTAAATGAAGATGAAATCAGTTAACGATGAAATCAGTTAACGATGAAATCAGTTAAATGAAGAATGAAAATGAAATCAGTTAACGATGAAATCAATTAACGATGAAATCAGTTAACGATGAAATCAGTTAAATGAAGATGAAATCAGTTAACGATGAAATCAGTTAACGATGAAATCAGTTAAATGAAGATGAAATCAGTTAACGATGAAATCAGTTAACGATGAAATCAGTTAACGATGAAATCAATTAAATGAAGATGAAATCAGTTAACGATGAAATCAGTTAAATGAAGATGAAATCAGTTAACGATGAAATCAGTTAAAGATGAAATCAGTTAACGATGAAATCAGTTAACGATGAAATCAGTTAACGATGAAATCAGTTAAATGAAGATGAAATCAGTTAACGATGAAATCAGTTAAATGAAGAATGAAAATGAAATCAGTTAAATGAAGATGAAATCAGTTAACGATGAAATCAGTTAACGATGAAATCAGTTAAATGAAGATGAAATCAGTTAACGATGAAATCAGTTAACAATGAAATCAGTTAAATGAAGATGAAATCAGTTAACGATGAAATCAGTTAACGATGAAATCAGTTAACGATGAAATCAGTTAACGATGAAATCAGTTAAATGAAGATGAAATCAGTTAAAGATGAAATCAGTTAACGATGAAATCAGTTAACGATGAAATCAGTTAAATGAAGATGAAATCAGTTAACGATGAAATCAGTTAACGATGAAATCAATTAACGATGAAATCAGTTAAATGAAGATGAAATCAGTTAACGATGAAATCAGTTAAAGATGAAATCAGTTAAATGAAGAATGAAGATGAAATCAGTTAACGATGAAATCAGTTAAATGAAGATGAAATCAGTTAACGATGAAATCAGTTAACGATGAAATCAGTTAACGATGAAATCAGTTAAATGAAGATGAAATCAGTTAACGATGAAATCAGTTAAATGAAGAATGAAGATGAAATCAGTTAACGATGAAATCAATTAACGATGAAATCAGTTAACGATGAAATCAGTTAAATGAAGATGAAATCAGTTAACGATGAAATCAGTTAACGATGAAATCAGTTAAATGAAGAATGAAAATGAAATCAGTTAACGATGAAATCAATTAACGATGAAATCAGTTAACGATGAAATCAGTTAAATGAAGATGAAATCAGTTAACGATGAAATCAGTTAACGATGAAATCAGTTAAATGAAGATGAAATCAGTTAACGATGAAATCAGTTAACGATGAAATCAGTTAACGATGAAATCAGTTAAATGAAGATGAAATCAGTTAACGATGAAATCAGTTAACGATGAAATCAGTTAACGATGAAATCAATTAAATGAAGATGAAATCAGTTAACGATGAAATCAGTTAACGATGAAATCAGTTAACGATGAAATCAATTAACGATGAAATCAGTTAACGATGAAATCAATTAACGATGAAATCAGTTAAATGAAGATGAAATCAGTTAACGATGAAATCAGTTAACGATGAAATCAGTTAACGATGAAATCAATTAACGATGAAATCAGTTAAATGAAGATGAAATCAGTTAACGATGAAATCAGTTAAAGATGAAATCAGTTAAATGAAGAATGAAGATGAAATCAGTTAACGATGAAATCAGTTAAATGAAGATGAAATCAGTTAACGATGAAATCAGTTAACGATGAAATCAGTTAAATGAAGATGAAATCAGTTAACGATGAAATCAGTTAAATGAAGAATGAAGATGAAATCAGTTAACGATGAAATCAATTAACGATGAAATCAGTTAACGATGAAATCAGTTAAATGAAGATGAAATCAGTTAACGATGAAATCAGTTAACGATGAAATCAGTTAAATGAAGAATGAAAATGAAATCAGTTAACGATGAAATCAATTAACGATGAAATCAGTTAACGATGAAATCAGTTAAATGAAGATGAAATCAGTTAACGATGAAATCAGTTAAATGAAGATGAAATCAGTTAAATGAAGATGAAATCAGTTAACGATGAAATCAGTTAACGATGAAATCAGTTAACGATGAAATCAATTAACGATGAAATCAGTTAAATGAAGATGAAATCAGTTAACGATGAAATCAGTTAACGATGAAATCAGTTAACGATGAAATCAATTAACGATGAAATCAGTTAAATGAAGATGAAATCAGTTAACGATGAAATCAGTTAACGATGAAATCAGTTAAATGAAGAATGAAAATGAAATCAGTTAACGATGAAATCAATTAATGATGAAATCAGTTAACGATGAAATCAGTTAAATGAAGATGAAATCAGTTAACGATGAAATCAGTTAACGATGAAATCAGTTAAATGAAGATGAAATCAGTTAACGATGAAATCAGTTAACGATGAAATCAGTTAACGATGAAATCAATTAAATGAAGATGAAATCAGTTAACGATGAAATCAGTTAAATGAAGATGAAATCAGTTAACGATGAAATCAGTTAAAGATGAAATCAGTTAACGATGAAATCAGTTAACGATGAAATCAGTTAATGATGAAATCAGTTAAATGAAGGTGAAATCAGTTAACGATGAAATCAGTTAAATGAAGAATGAAAATGAAATCAGTTAAATGAAGATGAAATCAGTTAACGATGAAATCAGTTAACGATGAAATCAGTTAAATGAAGATGAAATCAGTTAACGATGAAATCAGTTAACAATGAAATCAGTTAAATGAAGATGAAATCAGTTAACGATGAAATCAGTTAACGATGAAATCAGTTAACGATGAAATCAGTTAAATGAAGATGAAATCAGTTAAAGATGAAATCAGTTAACGATGAAATCAGTTAACGATGAAATCAGTTAAATGAAGATGAAATCAGTTAACGATGAAATCAGTTAACGATGAAATCAGTTAACGATGAAATCAGTTAAATGAAGATGAAATCAGTTAACGATGAAATCAGTTAACGATGAAATCAGTTAACGATGAAATCAATTAAATGAAGATGAAATCAGTTAACGATGAAATCAGTTAAATGAAGATGAAATCAGTTAACGATGAAATCAGTTAAAGATGAAATCAGTTAACGATGAAATCAGTTAACGATGAAATCAGTTAACGATGAAATCAGTTAAATGAAGGTGAAATCAGTTAACGATGAAATCAGTTAAATGAAGAATGAAAATGAAATCAGTTAAATGAAGATGAAATCAGTTAACGATGAAATCAGTTAACGATGAAATCAGTTAAATGAAGATGAAATCAGTTAACGATGAAATCAGTTAACAATGAAATCAGTTAAATGAAGATGAAATCAGTTAACGATGAAATCAGTTAACGATGAAATCAGTTAACGATGAAATCAGTTAAATGAAGATGAAATCAGTTAAAGATGAAATCAGTTAACGATGAAATCAGTTAACGATGAAATCAGTTAAATGAAGATGAAATCAGTTAACGATGAAATCAGTTAACGATGAAATCAATTAACGATGAAATCAGTTAAATGAAGATGAAATCAGTTAACGATGAAATCAGTTAACGATGAAATCAGTTAAATGAAGATGAAATCAGTTAACGATGAAATCAGTTAAATGAAGAATGAAGATGAAATCAGTTAACGATGAAATCAATTAACGATGAAATCAGTTAACGATGAAATCAGTTAAATGAAGATGAAATCAGTTAACGATGAAATCAGTTAACGATGAAATCAGTTAAATGAAGAATGAAAATGAAATCAGTTAACGATGAAATCAATTAACGATGAAATCAGTTAACGATGAAATCAGTTAAATGAAGATGAAATCAGTTAACGATGAAATCAGTTAACGATGAAATCAGTTAAATGAAGATGAAATCAGTTAACGATGAAATCAGTTAACGATGAAATCAGTTAAATGAAGATGAAATCAGTTAACGATGAAATCAGTTAACGATGAAATCAGTTAACGATGAAATCAATTAAATGAAGATGAAATCAGTTAACGATGAAATCAGTTAAATGAAGAATGAAAATGAAATCAGTTAAATGAAGATGAAATCAGTTAACGATGAAATCAGTTAACGATGAAATCAGTTAAATGAAGATGAAATCAGTTAACGATGAAATCAGTTAACGATGAAATCAGTTAAATGAAGATGAAATCAGTTAACGATGAAATCAGTTAAATGAAGAATGAAAATGAAATCAGTTAAATGAAGATGAAATCAGTTAACGATGAAATCAGTTAACGATGAAATCAGTTAAATGAAGATGAAATCAGTTAAATGAAGATGAAATCAGTTAACGATGAAATCAGTTAACAATGAAATCAGTTAAATGAAGATGAAATCAGTTAACGATGAAATCAGTTAACGATGAAATCAGTTAACGATGAAATCAGTTAACGATGAAATCAGTTAAATGAAGATGAAATCAGTTAACGATGAAATCAGTTAACGATGAAATCAGTTAAATGAAGATGAAATCAGTTAACGATGAAATCAATTAACGATGAAATCAGTTAACGATGAAATCAGTTAAATGAAGATGAAATCAGTTAACGATGAAATCAGTTAACGATGAAATCAGTTAAATGAAGATGAAATCAGTTAACGATGAAATCAGTTAACGATGAAATCAGTTAACGATGAAATCAATTAAATGAAGATGAAATCAGTTAACGATGAAATCAGTTAAATGAAGATGAAATCAGTTAACGATGAAATCAGTTAAAGATGAAATCAGTTAACGATGAAATCAGTTAACGATGAAATCAGTTAACGATGAAATCAGTTAAATGAAGATGAAATCAGTTAACGATGAAATCAGTTAAATGAAGAATGAAAATGAAATCAGTTAAATGAAGATGAAATCAGTTAACGATGAAATCAGTTAACGATGAAATCAGTTAAATGAAGATGAAATCAGTTAAATGAAGATGAAATCAGTTAACGATGAAATCAGTTAACAATGAAATCAGTTAAATGAAGATGAAATCAGTTAACGATGAAATCAGTTAACGATGAAATCAGTTAACGATGAAATCAGTTAAATGAAGATGAAATCAGTTAAAGATGAAATCAGTTAACGATGAAATCAGTTAACGGTGAAATCAGTTAAATGAAGATGAAATCAGTTAACGATGAAATCAGTTAACGATGAAATCAATTAACGATGAAATCAGTTAAATGAAGATGAAATCAGTTAACGATGAAATCAGTTAAAGATGAAATCAGTTAAATGAAGAATGAAGATGAAATCAGTTAACGATGAAATCAGTTAAATGAAGATGAAATCAGTTAACGATGAAATCAGTTAACGATGAAATCAGTTAACGATGAAATCAGTTAAATGAAGATGAAATCAGTTAACGATGAAATCAGTTAAATGAAGAATGAAGATGAAATCAGTTAACGATGAAATCAATTAACGATGAAATCAGTTAACGATGAAATCAGTTAAATGAAGATGAAATCAGTTAACGATGAAATCAGTTAACGATGAAATCAGTTAAATGAAGAATGAAAATGAAATCAGTTAACGATGAAATCAATTAACGATGAAATCAGTTAACGATGAAATCAGTTAAATGAAGATGAAATCAGTTAACGATGAAATCAGTTAACGATGAAATCAGTTAAATGAAGATGAAATCAGTTAACGATGAAATCAGTTAACGATGAAATCAGTTAAATGAAGATGAAATCAGTTAACGATGAAATCAGTTAACGATGAAATCAGTTAACGATGAAATCAATTAAATGAAGATGAAATCAGTTAACGATGAAATCAGTTAACGATGAAATCAGTTAAATGAAGATGAAATCAGTTAAATGAAGATGAAATCAGTTAACGATGAAATCAGTTAACGATGAAATCAGTTAACGATGAAATCAGTTAAATGAAGATGAAATCAGTTAAAGATGAAATCAGTTAACGATGAAATCAGTTAACGATGAAATCAGTTAAATGAAGATGAAATCAGTTAACGATGAAATCAGTTAACGATGAAATCAATTAACGATGAAATCAGTTAAATGAAGATGAAATCAGTTAACGATGAAATCAGTTAAAGATGAAATCAGTTAAATGAAGAATGAAGATGAAATCAGTTAACGATGAAATCAGTTAAATGAAGATGAAATCAGTTAACGATGAAATCAATTAACGATGAAATCAGTTAACGATGAAATCAGTTAAATGAAGATGAAATCAGTTAAAGATGAAATCAGTTAACGATGAAATCAGTTAACGATGAAATCAGTTAAATGAAGATGAAATCAGTTAACGATGAAATCAATTAACGATGAAATCAGTTAAATGAAGATGAAATCAGTTAACGATGAAATCAGTTAAAGATGAAATCAGTTAAATGAAGAATGAAGATGAAATCAGTTAACGATGAAATCAGTTAAATGAAGATGAAATCAGTTAACGATGAAATCAATTAACGATGAAATCAGTTAACGATGAAATCAATTAACGATGAAATCAGTTAAATGAAGATGAAATCAGTTAACGATGAAATCAGTTAAAGATGAAATCAGTTAAATGAAGAATGAAGATGAAATCAGTTAACGATGAAATCAGTTAACGATGAAATCAGTTAAATGAAGAATGAAAATGAAATCAGTTAACGATGAAATCAATTAACGATGAAATCAGTTAACGATGAAATCAGTTAAATGAAGATGAAATCAGTTAACGATGAAATCAGTTAACGATGAAATCAGTTAAATGAAGATGAAATCAGTTAACGATGAAATCAGTTAACGATGAAATCAGTTAACGATGAAATCAGTTAAATGAAGATGAAATCAGTTAACGATGAAATCAGTTAACGATGAAATCAGTTAACGATGAAATCAATTAAATGAAGATGAAATCAGTTAACGATGAAATCAGTTAACGATGAAATCAGTTAAATGAAGATGAAATCAGTTAAATGAAGATGAAATCAGTTAACGATGAAATCAATTAACGATGAAATCAGTTAAATGAAGATGAAATCAGTTAACGATGAAATCAGTTAAAGATGAAATCAGTTAAATGAAGAATGAAGATGAAATCAGTTAACGATGAAATCAGTTAACGATGAAATCAGTTAAATGAAGAATGAAAATGAAATCAGTTAACGATGAAATCAATTAACGATGAAATCAGTTAACGATGAAATCAGTTAAATGAAGATGAAATCAGTTAACGATGAAATCAGTTAACGATGAAATCAGTTAAATGAAGATGAAATCAGTTAACGATGAAATCAGTTAACGATGAAATCAGTTAACGATGAAATCAGTTAAATGAAGATGAAATCAGTTAACGATGAAATCAGTTAACGATGAAATCAGTTAACGATGAAATCAATTAAATGAAGATGAAATCAGTTAACGATGAAATCAGTTAACGATGAAATCAGTTAAATGAAGATGAAATCAGTTAAATGAAGATGAAATCAGTTAACGATGAAATCAGTTAACGATGAAATCAGTTAACGATGAAATCAGTTAAATGAAGATGAAATCAGTTAAAGATGAAATTAGTTAACGATGAAATCAGTTAACGATGAAATCAGTTAAATGAAGATGAAATCAGTTAACGATGAAATCAGTTAACGATGAAATCAATTAACGATGAAATCAGTTAAATGAAGATGAAATCAGTTAACGATGAAATCAGTTAAAGATGAAATCAGTTAAATGAAGAATGAAGATGAAATCAGTTAACGATGAAATCAGTTAAATGAAGATGAAATCAGTTAACGATGAAATCAATTAACGATGAAATCAGTTAACGATGAAATCAGTTAACGATGAAATCAGTTAAATGAAGATGAAATCAGTTAAAGATGAAATCAGTTAACGATGAAATCAGTTAACGATGAAATCAGTTAAATGAAGATGAAATCAGTTAACGATGAAATCAGTTAACGATGAAATCAATTAACGATGAAATCAGTTAAATGAAGATGAAATCAGTTAACGATGAAATCAGTTAAAGATGAAATCAGTTAAATGAAGAATGAAGATGAAATCAGTTAACGATGAAATCAGTTAAATGAAGATGAAATCAGTTAACGATGAAATCAATTAACGATGAAATCAGTTAACGATGAAATCAATTAACGATGAAATCAGTTAAATGAAGATGAAATCAGTTAACGATGAAATCAGTTAAAGATGAAATCAGTTAAATGAAGAATGAAGATGAAATCAGTTAACGATGAAATCAGTTAACGATGAAATCAGTTAACGATGAAATCAATTAACGATGAAATCAGTTAAATGAAGATGAAATCAGTTAACGATGAAATCAGTTAAAGATGAAATCAGTTAAATGAAGAATGAAGATGAAATCAGTTAACGATGAAATCAGTTAAATGAAGATGAAATCAGTTAACGATGAAATCAGTTAACGATGAAATCAGTTAACGATGAAATCAGTTAACGATGAAATCAATTAAATGAAGATGAAATCAGTTAACGATGAAATCAGTTAAATGAAGATGAAATCAGTTAACGATGAAATCAGTTAAAGATGAAATCAGTTAACGATGAAATCAGTTAACGATGAAATCAGTTAAATGAAGATGAAATCAGTTAACGATGAAATCAGTTAAATGAAGAATGAAAATGAAATCAGTTAACGATGAAATCAGTTAACGATGAAATCAGTTAACGATGAAATCAGTTAAATGAAGATGAAATCAGTTAACGATGAAATCAGTTAACAATGAAATCAGTTAACGATGAAATCAGTTAACGATGAAATCAGTTAACGATGAAATCAGTTAACGATGAAATCAGTTAAATGAAGATGAAATCAGTTAACGATGAAATCAGTTAAATGAAGAATGAAGATGAAATCAGTTAACGATGAAATCAATTAACGATGAAATCAGTTAACGATGAAATCAGTTAAATGAAGATGAAATCAGTTAACGATGAAATCAGTTAACGATGAAATCAGTTAAATGAAGAATGAAAATGAAATCAGTTAACGATGAAATCAATTAACGATGAAATCAGTTAACGATGAAATCAGTTAAATGAAGATGAAATCAGTTAACGATGAAATCAGTTAACGATGAAATCAGTTAAATGAAGATGAAATCAGTTAACGATGAAATCAGTTAACGATGAAATCAGTTAACGATGAAATCAGTTAAATGAAGATGAAATCAGTTAACGATGAAATCAGTTAACGATGAAATCAGTTAACGATGAAATCAATTAAATGAAGATGAAATCAGTTAACGATGAAATCAGTTAACGATGAAATCAGTTAAATGAAGATGAAATCAGTTAAATGAAGATGAAATCAGTTAACGATGAAATCAGTTAACGATGAAATCAGTTAACGATGAAATCAGTTAAATGAAGATGAAATCAGTTAAAGATGAAATCAGTTAACGATGAAATCAGTTAACGATGAAATCAGTTAAATGAAGATGAAATCAGTTAACGATGAAATCAGTTAACGATGAAATCAATTAACGATGAAATCAGTTAAATGAAGATGAAATCAGTTAACGATGAAATCAGTTAAAGATGAAATCAGTTAAATGAAGAATGAAGATGAAATCAGTTAACGATGAAATCAGTTAAATGAAGATGAAATCAGTTAACGATGAAATCAATTAACGATGAAATCAGTTAACGATGAAATCAGTTAACGATGAAATCAGTTAAATGAAGATGAAATCAGTTAAAGATGAAATCAGTTAACGATGAAATCAGTTAACGATGAAATCAGTTAAATGAAGATGAAATCAGTTAACGATGAAATCAATTAACGATGAAATCAGTTAAATGAAGATGAAATCAGTTAACGATGAAATCAGTTAAAGATGAAATCAGTTAAATGAAGAATGAAGATGAAATCAGTTAACGATGAAATCAGTTAAATGAAGATGAAATCAGTTAACGATGAAATCAATTAACGATGAAATCAGTTAACGATGAAATCAATTAACGATGAAATCAGTTAAATGAAGATGAAATCAGTTAACGATGAAATCAGTTAAAGATGAAATCAGTTAAATGAAGAATGAAGATGAAATCAGTTAACGATGAAATCAGTTAACGATGAAATCAGTTAAATGAAGAATGAAAATGAAATCAGTTAACGATGAAATCAATTAACGATGAAATCAGTTAACGATGAAATCAGTTAAATGAAGATGAAATCAGTTAACGATGAAATCAGTTAACGATGAAATCAGTTAAATGAAGATGAAATCAGTTAACGATGAAATCAGTTAACGATGAAATCAGTTAACGATGAAATCAGTTAAATGAAGATGAAATCAGTTAACGATGAAATCAGTTAACGATGAAATCAGTTAACGATGAAATCAATTAAATGAAGATGAAATCAGTTAACGATGAAATCAGTTAACGATGAAATCAGTTAAATGAAGATGAAATCAGTTAAATGAAGATGAAATCAGTTAACGATGAAATCAATTAACGATGAAATCAGTTAAATGAAGATGAAATCAGTTAACGATGAAATCAGTTAAAGATGAAATCAGTTAAATGAAGAATGAAGATGAAATCAGTTAACGATGAAATCAGTTAACGATGAAATCAGTTAAATGAAGAATGAAAATGAAATCAGTTAACGATGAAATCAATTAACGATGAAATCAGTTAACGATGAAATCAGTTAAATGAAGATGAAATCAGTTAACGATGAAATCAGTTAACGATGAAATCAGTTAAATGAAGATGAAATCAGTTAACGATGAAATCAGTTAACGATGAAATCAGTTAACGATGAAATCAGTTAAATGAAGATGAAATCAGTTAACGATGAAATCAGTTAACGATGAAATCAGTTAACGATGAAATCAATTAAATGAAGATGAAATCAGTTAACGATGAAATCAGTTAAATGAAGATGAAATCAGTTAAATGAAGATGAAATCAGTTAACGATGAAATCAGTTAACGATGAAATCAGTTAACGATGAAATCAGTTAAATGAAGATGAAATCAGTTAAAGATGAAATCAGTTAACGATGAAATCAGTTAACGATGAAATCAGTTAAATGAAGATGAAATCAGTTAACGATGAAATCAGTTAACGATGAAATCAATTAACGATGAAATCAGTTAAATGAAGATGAAATCAGTTAACGATGAAATCAGTTAAAGATGAAATCAGTTAAATGAAGAATGAAGATGAAATCAGTTAACGATGAAATCAGTTAAATGAAGATGAAATCAGTTAACGATGAAATCAATTAACGATGAAATCAGTTAACGATGAAATCAGTTAAATGAAGATGAAATCAGTTAAAGATGAAATCAGTTAACGATGAAATCAGTTAACGATGAAATCAGTTAAATGAAGATGAAATCAGTTAACGATGAAATCAGTTAACGATGAAATCAATTAACGATGAAATCAGTTAAATGAAGATGAAATCAGTTAACGATGAAATCAGTTAAAGATGAAATCAGTTAAATGAAGAATGAAGATGAAATCAGTTAACGATGAAATCAGTTAAATGAAGATGAAATCAGTTAACGATGAAATCAATTAACGATGAAATCAGTTAACGATGAAATCAGTTAACGATGAAATCAGTTAAATGAAGATGAAATCAGTTAAAGATGAAATCAGTTAACGATGAAATCAGTTAACGATGAAATCAGTTAAATGAAGATGAAATCAGTTAACGATGAAATCAGTTAACGATGAAATCAATTAACGATGAAATCAGTTAAATGAAGATGAAATCAGTTAACGATGAAATCAGTTAAAGATGAAATCAGTTAAATGAAGAATGAAGATGAAATCAGTTAACGATGAAATCAGTTAAATGAAGATGAAATCAGTTAACGATGAAATCAATTAACGATGAAATCAGTTAACGATGAAATCAATTAACGATGAAATCAGTTAAATGAAGATGAAATCAGTTAACGATGAAATCAGTTAAAGATGAAATCAGTTAAATGAAGAATGAAGATGAAATCAGTTAACGATGAAATCAGTTAACGATGAAATCAGTTAACGATGAAATCAATTAACGATGAAATCAGTTAAATGAAGATGAAATCAGTTAACGATGAAATCAGTTAAAGATGAAATCAGTTAAATGAAGAATGAAGATGAAATCAGTTAACGATGAAATCAGTTAAATGAAGATGAAATCAGTTAACGATGAAATCAGTTAACGATGAAATCAGTTAACGATGAAATCAGTTAACGATGAAATCAATTAAATGAAGATGAAATCAGTTAACGATGAAATCAGTTAAATGAAGATGAAATCAGTTAACGATGAAATCAGTTAAAGATGAAATCAGTTAACGATGAAATCAGTTAACGATGAAATCAGTTAAATGAAGATGAAATCAGTTAACGATGAAATCAGTTAAATGAAGAATGAAAATGAAATCAGTTAACGATGAAATCAGTTAACGATGAAATCAGTTAACGATGAAATCAGTTAAATGAAGATGAAATCAGTTAACGATGAAATCAGTTAACAATGAAATCAGTTAAATGAAGATGAAATCAGTTAACGATGAAATCAGTTAACGATGAAATCAGTTAACGATGAAATCAGTTAAATGAAGATGAAATCAGTTAACGATGAAATCAGTTAAATGAAGAATGAAGATGAAATCAGTTAACGATGAAATCAATTAACGATGAAATCAGTTAACGATGAAATCAGTTAAATGAAGATGAAATCAGTTAACGATGAAATCAGTTAACGATGAAATCAGTTAAATGAAGAATGAAAATGAAATCAGTTAACGATGAAATCAATTAACGATGAAATCAGTTAACGATGAAATCAGTTAAATGAAGATGAAATCAGTTAACGATGAAATCAGTTAACGATGAAATCAGTTAAATGAAGATGAAATCAGTTAACGATGAAATCAGTTAACGATGAAATCAGTTAACGATGAAATCAGTTAAATGAAGATGAAATCAGTTAACGATGAAATCAGTTAACGATGAAATCAGTTAACGATGAAATCAATTAAATGAAGATGAAATCAGTTAACGATGAAATCAGTTAAATGAAGAATGAAAATGAAATCAGTTAAATGAAGATGAAATCAGTTAACGATGAAATCAGTTAACGATGAAATCAGTTAAATGAAGATGAAATCAGTTAACGATGAAATCAGTTAACGATGAAATCAGTTAACGATGAAATCAATTAAATGAAGATGAAATCAGTTAACGATGAAATCAGTTAAATGAAGATGAAATCAGTTAACGATGAAATCAGTTAAAGATGAAATCAGTTAACGATGAAATCAGTTAACGATGAAATCAGTTAAATGAAGATGAAATCAGTTAACGATGAAATCAGTTAAATGAAGAATGAAAATGAAATCAGTTAAATGAAGATGAAATCAGTTAACGATGAAATCAGTTAACGATGAAATCAGTTAACGATGAAATCAGTTAAATGAAGATGAAATCAGTTAACGATGAAATCAGTTAACGATGAAATCAATTAACGATGAAATCAGTTAAATGAAGATGAAATCAGTTAACGATGAAATCAGTTAAAGATGAAATCAGTTAAATGAAGAATGAAGATGAAATCAGTTAACGATGAAATCAGTTAAATGAAGATGAAATCAGTTAACGATGAAATCAATTAACGATGAAATCAGTTAACGATGAAATCAATTAACGATGAAATCAGTTAAATGAAGATGAAATCAGTTAACGATGAAATCAGTTAAAGATGAAATCAGTTAAATGAAGAATGAAGATGAAATCAGTTAACGATGAAATCAGTTAACGATGAAATCAGTTAACGATGAAATCAATTAACGATGAAATCAGTTAAATGAAGATGAAATCAGTTAACGATGAAATCAGTTAAAGATGAAATCAGTTAAATGAAGAATGAAGATGAAATCAGTTAAAGATGAAATCAGTTAAATGAAGAATGAAGATGAAATCAGTTAACGATGAAATCAGTTAAATGAAGATGAAATCAGTTAACGATGAAATCAATTAACGATGAAATCAGTTAACGATGAAATCAGTTAACGATGAAATCAGTTAAATGAAGATGAAATCAGTTAAAGATGAAATCAGTTAACGATGAAATCAGTTAACGATGAAATCAGTTAAATGAAGATGAAATCAGTTAACGATGAAATCAGTTAACGATGAAATCAATTAACGATGAAATCAGTTAAATGAAGATGAAATCAGTTAACGATGAAATCAGTTAAAGATGAAATCAGTTAAATGAAGAATGAAGATGAAATCAGTTAACGATGAAATCAGTTAAATGAAGATGAAATCAGTTAACGATGAAATCAATTAACGATGAAATCAGTTAACGATGAAATCAATTAACGATGAAATCAGTTAAATGAAGATGAAATCAGTTAACGATGAAATCAGTTAAAGATGAAATCAGTTAAATGAAGAATGAAGATGAAATCAGTTAACGATGAAATCAGTTAACGATGAAATCAGTTAACGATGAAATCAATTAACGATGAAATCAGTTAAATGAAGATGAAATCAGTTAACGATGAAATCAGTTAAAGATGAAATCAGTTAAATGAAGAATGAAGATGAAATCAGTTAACGATGAAATCAGTTAAATGAAGATGAAATCAGTTAACGATGAAATCAGTTAACGATGAAATCAGTTAACGATGAAATCAATTAAATGAAGATGAAATCAGTTAACGATGAAATCAGTTAAATGAAGATGAAATCAGTTAACGATGAAATCAGTTAAAGATGAAATCAGTTAACGATGAAATCAGTTAACGATGAAATCAGTTAAATGAAGATGAAATCAGTTAACGATGAAATCAGTTAAATGAAGAATGAAAATGAAATCAGTTAAATGAAGATGAAATCAGTTAACGATGAAATCAGTTAACGATGAAATCAGTTAACGATGAAATCAGTTAAATGAAGATGAAATCAGTTAACGATGAAATCAGTTAACAATGAAATCAGTTAAATGAAGATGAAATCAGTTAACGATGAAATCAGTTAACGATGAAATCAGTTAACGATGAAATCAGTTAAATGAAGATGAAATCAGTTAACGATGAAATCAGTTAAATGAAGAATGAAGATGAAATCAGTTAACGATGAAATCAATTAACGATGAAATCAGTTAACGATGAAATCAGTTAAATGAAGATGAAATCAGTTAACGATGAAATCAGTTAACGATGAAATCAGTTAAATGAAGAATGAAAATGAAATCAGTTAACGATGAAATCAATTAACGATGAAATCAGTTAACGATGAAATCAGTTAAATGAAGATGAAATCAGTTAACGATGAAATCAGTTAACGATGAAATCAGTTAAATGAAGATGAAATCAGTTAACGATGAAATCAGTTAACGATGAAATCAGTTAACGATGAAATCAGTTAAATGAAGATGAAATCAGTTAACGATGAAATCAGTTAACGATGAAATCAGTTAACGATGAAATCAATTAAATGAAGATGAAATCAGTTAACGATGAAATCAGTTAAATGAAGAATGAAAATGAAATCAGTTAAATGAAGATGAAATCAGTTAACGATGAAATCAGTTAACGATGAAATCAGTTAAATGAAGATGAAATCAGTTAACGATGAAATCAGTTAACGATGAAATCAGTTAACGATGAAATCAATTAAATGAAGATGAAATCAGTTAACGATGAAATCAGTTAAATGAAGATGAAATCAGTTAACGATGAAATCAGTTAAAGATGAAATCAGTTAACGATGAAATCAGTTAACGATGAAATCAGTTAAATGAAGATGAAATCAGTTAACGATGAAATCAGTTAAATGAAGAATGAAAATGAAATCAGTTAAATGAAGATGAAATCAGTTAACGATGAAATCAGTTAACGATGAAATCAGTTAACGATGAAATCAGTTAAATGAAGATGAAATCAGTTAACGATGAAATCAGTTAACGATGAAATCAATTAACGATGAAATCAGTTAAATGAAGATGAAATCAGTTAACGATGAAATCAGTTAAAGATGAAATCAGTTAAATGAAGAATGAAGATGAAATCAGTTAACGATGAAATCAGTTAAATGAAGATGAAATCAGTTAACGATGAAATCAATTAACGATGAAATCAGTTAACGATGAAATCAATTAACGATGAAATCAGTTAAATGAAGATGAAATCAGTTAACGATGAAATCAGTTAAAGATGAAATCAGTTAAATGAAGAATGAAGATGAAATCAGTTAACGATGAAATCAGTTAACGATGAAATCAGTTAACGATGAAATCAATTAACGATGAAATCAGTTAAATGAAGATGAAATCAGTTAACGATGAAATCAGTTAAAGATGAAATCAGTTAAATGAAGAATGAAGATGAAATCAGTTAACGATGAAATCAGTTAAATGAAGATGAAATCAGTTAACGATGAAATCAGTTAACGATGAAATCAGTTAACGATGAAATCAATTAAATGAAGATGAAATCAGTTAACGATGAAATCAGTTAAATGAAGATGAAATCAGTTAACGATGAAATCAGTTAAAGATGAAATCAGTTAACGATGAAATCAGTTAACGATGAAATCAGTTAAATGAAGATGAAATCAGTTAACGATGAAATCAGTTAACGATGAAATCAGTTAACGATGAAATCAGTTAAATGAAGATGAAATCAGTTAACGATGAAATCAGTTAACAATGAAATCAGTTAAATGAAGATGAAATCAGTTAACGATGAAATCAGTTAACGATGAAATCAGTTAACGATGAAATCAGTTAACGATGAAATCAGTTAAATGAAGATGAAATCAGTTAACGATGAAATCAGTTAAATGAAGAATGAAGATGAAATCAGTTAACGATGAAATCAATTAACGATGAAATCAGTTAACGATGAAATCAGTTAAATGAAGATGAAATCAGTTAACGATGAAATCAGTTAACGATGAAATCAGTTAAATGAAGAATGAAAATGAAATCAGTTAACGATGAAATCAATTAACGATGAAATCAGTTAACGATGAAATCAGTTAAATGAAGATGAAATCAGTTAACGATGAAATCAGTTAACGATGAAATCAGTTAAATGAAGATGAAATCAGTTAACGATGAAATCAGTTAACGATGAAATCAGTTAACGATGAAATCAGTTAAATGAAGATGAAATCAGTTAACGATGAAATCAGTTAACGATGAAATCAGTTAACGATGAAATCAATTAAATGAAGATGAAATCAGTTAACGATGAAATCAGTTAAATGAAGAATGAAAATGAAATCAGTTAAATGAAGATGAAATCAGTTAACGATGAAATCAGTTAACGATGAAATCAGTTAACGAGGAAATCAGTTAAATGAAGATGAAATCAGTTAACGATGAAATCAGTTAACAATGAAATCAGTTAAATGAAGATGAAATCAGTTAACGATGAAATCAGTTAACGATGAAATCAGTTAACGATGAAATCAGTTAAATGAAGATGAAATCAGTTAAAGATGAAATCAGTTAACGATGAAATCAGTTAACGATGAAATCAGTTAAATGAAGATGAAATCAGTTAACGATGAAATCAGTTAACGATGAAATCAATTAACGATGAAATCAGTTAAATGAAGATGAAATCAGTTAACGATGAAATCAATTAACGATGAAATCAGTTAAATGAAGATGAAATCAGTTAACGATGAAATCAGTTAAAGATGAAATCAGTTAAATGAAGAATGAAGATGAAATCAGTTAACGATGAAATCAATTAACGATGAAATCAGTTAACGATGAAATCAGTTAAATGAAGATGAAATCAGTTAACGATGAAATCAGTTAACGATGAAATCAGTTAAATGAAGAATGAAAATGAAATCAGTTAACGATGAAATCAATTAACGATGAAATCAGTTAACGATGAAATCAGTTAAATGAAGATGAAATCAGTTAACGATGAAATCAGTTAACGATGAAATCAGTTAAATGAAGATGAAATCAGTTAACGATGAAATCAGTTAACGATGAAATCAGTTAACGATGAAATCAGTTAAATGAAGATGAAATCAGTTAACGATGAAATCAGTTAACGATGAAATCAGTTAACGATGAAATCAATTAAATGAAGATGAAATCAGTTAACGATGAAATCAGTTAACGATGAAATCAGTTAAATGAAGATGAAATCAGTTAAATGAAGATGAAATCAGTTAACGATGAAATCAGTTAACGATGAAATCAGTTAACGATGAAATCAGTTAAATGAAGATGAAATCAGTTAAAGATGAAATCAGTTAACGATGAAATCAGTTAACGATGAAATCAGTTAAATGAAGATGAAATCAGTTAACGATGAAATCAGTTAACGATGAAATCAATTAACGATGAAATCAGTTAAATGAAGATGAAATCAGTTAACGATGAAATCAGTTAAAGATGAAATCAGTTAAATGAAGAATGAAGATGAAATCAGTTAACGATGAAATCAGTTAAATGAAGATGAAATCAGTTAACGATGAAATCAATTAACGATGAAATCAGTTAACGATGAAATCAATTAACGATGAAATCAGTTAAATGAAGATGAAATCAGTTAACGATGAAATCAGTTAAAGATGAAATCAGTTAAATGAAGAATGAAGATGAAATCAGTTAACGATGAAATCAGTTAAATGAAGATGAAATCAGTTAACGATGAAATCAATTAACGATGAAATCAGTTAACGATGAAATCAATTAACGATGAAATCAGTTAAATGAAGATGAAATCAGTTAACGATGAAATCAGTTAACGATGAAATCAGTTAACGATGAAATCAATTAACGATGAAATCAGTTAAATGAAGATGAAATCAGTTAAAGATGAAATCAGTTAACGATGAAATCAGTTAACGATGAAATCAGTTAAATGAAGATGAAATCAGTTAACGATGAAATCAGTTAACGATGAAATCAATTAACGATGAAATCAGTTAAATGAAGATGAAATCAGTTAACGATGAAATCAGTTAAAGATGAAATCAGTTAAATGAAGAATGAAGATGAAATCAGTTAACGATGAAATCAGTTAAATGAAGATGAAATCAGTTAACGATGAAATCAATTAACGATGAAATCAGTTAACGATGAAATCAATTAACGATGAAATCAGTTAAATGAAGATGAAATCAGTTAACGATGAAATCAGTTAAAGATGAAATCAGTTAAATGAAGAATGAAGATGAAATCAGTTAACGATGAAATCAGTTAAATGAAGATGAAATCAGTTAACGATGAAATCAATTAACGATGAAATCAGTTAACGATGAAATCAATTAACGATGAAATCAGTTAAATGAAGATGAAATCAGTTAACGATGAAATCAGTTAAAGATGAAATCAGTTAAATGAAGAATGAAGATGAAATCAGTTAACGATGAAATCAGTTAAATGAAGATGAAATCAGTTAACGATGAAATCAATTAACGATGAAATCAGTTAACGATGAAATCAATTAACGATGAAATCAGTTAAATGAAGATGAAATCAGTTAACGATGAAATCAGTTAACGATGAAATCAGTTAACGATGAAATCAATTAACGATGAAATCAGTTAAATGAAGATGAAATCAGTTAACGATGAAATCAGTTAAAGATGAAATCAGTTAAATGAAGAATGAAGATGAAATCAGTTAACGATGAAATCAGTTAAATGAAGATGAAATCAGTTAACGATGAAATCAGTTAACGATGAAATCAGTTAACGATGAAATCAGTTAAATGAAGATGAAATCAGTTAACGATGAAATCAGTTAAATGAAGAATGAAGATGAAATCAGTTAACGATGAAATCAATTAACGATGAAATCAGTTAACGATGAAATCAGTTAAATGAAGATGAAATCAGTTAACGATGAAATCAGTTAACGATGAAATCAGTTAAATGAAGAATGAAAATGAAATCAGTTAACGATGAAATCAATTAACGATGAAATCAGTTAACGATGAAATCAGTTAAATGAAGATGAAATCAGTTAACGATGAAATCAGTTAACGATGAAATCAGTTAAATGAAGATGAAATCAGTTAACGATGAAATCAGTTAACGATGAAATCAGTTAACGATGAAATCAGTTAAATGAAGATGAAATCAGTTAACGATGAAATCAGTTAACGATGAAATCAGTTAACGATGAAATCAATTAAATGAAGATGAAATCAGTTAACGATGAAATCAGTTAAATGAAGAATGAAAATGAAATCAGTTAAATGAAGATGAAATCAGTTAACGATGAAATCAGTTAACGATGAAATCAGTTAAATGAAGATGAAATCAGTTAACGATGAAATCAGTTAACGATGAAATCAGTTAACGATGAAATCAATTAAATGAAGATGAAATCAGTTAACGATGAAATCAGTTAAATGAAGATGAAATCAGTTAACGATGAAATCAGTTAAAGATGAAATCAGTTAACGATGAAATCAGTTAACGATGAAATCAGTTAAATGAAGATGAAATCAGTTAACGATGAAATCAGTTAAATGAAGAATGAAAATGAAATCAGTTAAATGAAGATGAAATCAGTTAACGATGAAATCAGTTAACGATGAAATCAGTTAACGATGAAATCAGTTAAATGAAGATGAAATCAGTTAACGATGAAATCAGTTAAATGAAGAATGAAGATGAAATCAGTTAACGATGAAATCAATTAACGATGAAATCAGTTAACGATGAAATCAGTTAAATGAAGATGAAATCAGTTAACGATGAAATCAGTTAACGATGAAATCAGTTAAATGAAGAATGAAAATGAAATCAGTTAACGATGAAATCAATTAACGATGAAATCAGTTAACGATGAAATCAGTTAAATGAAGATGAAATCAGTTAACGATGAAATCAGTTAAATGAAGATGAAATCAGTTAACGATGAAATCAGTTAACGATGAAATCAGTTAACGATGAAATCAATTAAATGAAGATGAAATCAGTTAACGATGAAATCAGTTAAATGAAGAATGAAAATGAAATCAGTTAAATGAAGATGAAATCAGTTAACGATGAAATCAGTTAACGATGAAATCAGTTAAATGAAGATGAAATCAGTTAACGATGAAATCAGTTAACGATGAAATCAGTTAACGATGAAATCAATTAAATGAAGATGAAATCAGTTAACGATGAAATCAGTTAAATGAAGATGAAATCAGTTAACGATGAAATCAGTTAAAGATGAAATCAGTTAACGATGAAATCAGTTAACGATGAAATCAGTTAACGATGAAATCAGTTAAATGAAGATGAAATCAGTTAACGATGAAATCAGTTAAATGAAGAATGAAAATGAAATCAGTTAAATGAAGATGAAATCAGTTAACGATGAAATCAGTTAACGATGAAATCAGTTAACGAGGAAATCAGTTAAATGAAGATGAAATCAGTTAACGATGAAATCAGTTAACAATGAAATCAGTTAAATGAAGATGAAATCAGTTAACGATGAAATCAGTTAACGATGAAATCAGTTAACGATGAAATCAGTTAACGATGAAATCAGTTAAATGAAGATGAAATCAGTTAAAGATGAAATCAGTTAACGATGAAATCAGTTAACGATGAAATCAGTTAAATGAAGATGAAATCAGTTAACGATGAAATCAGTTAACGATGAAATCAATTAACGATGAAATCAGTTAAATGAAGATGAAATCAGTTAACGATGAAATCAGTTAAAGATGAAATCAGTTAAATGAAGAATGAAGATGAAATCAGTTAACGATGAAATCAATTAACGATGAAATCAGTTAACGATGAAATCAGTTAAATGAAGATGAAATCAGTTAACGATGAAATCAGTTAACGATGAAATCAGTTAAATGAAGAATGAAAATGAAATCAGTTAACGATGAAATCAATTAACGATGAAATCAGTTAACGATGAAATCAGTTAAATGAAGATGAAATCAGTTAACGATGAAATCAGTTAACGATGAAATCAGTTAAATGAAGATGAAATCAGTTAACGATGAAATCAGTTAACGATGAAATCAGTTAACGATGAAATCAGTTAAATGAAGATGAAATCAGTTAACGATGAAATCAGTTAACGATGAAATCAGTTAACGATGAAATCAATTAAATGAAGATGAAATCAGTTAACGATGAAATCAGTTAACGATGAAATCAGTTAAATGAAGATGAAATCAGTTAAATGAAGATGAAATCAGTTAACGATGAAATCAGTTAACGATGAAATCAGTTAACGATGAAATCAGTTAAATGAAGATGAAATCAGTTAAAGATGAAATCAGTTAACGATGAAATCAGTTAACGATGAAATCAGTTAAATGAAGATGAAATCAGTTAACGATGAAATCAGTTAACGATGAAATCAATTAACGATGAAATCAGTTAAATGAAGATGAAATCAGTTAACGATGAAATCAGTTAAAGATGAAATCAGTTAAATGAAGAATGAAGATGAAATCAGTTAACGATGAAATCAGTTAAATGAAGATGAAATCAGTTAACGATGAAATCAATTAACGATGAAATCAGTTAACGATGAAATCAATTAACGATGAAATCAGTTAAATGAAGATGAAATCAGTTAACGATGAAATCAGTTAAAGATGAAATCAGTTAAATGAAGAATGAAGATGAAATCAGTTAACGATGAAATCAGTTAAATGAAGATGAAATCAGTTAACGATGAAATCAATTAACGATGAAATCAGTTAACGATGAAATCAATTAACGATGAAATCAGTTAAATGAAGATGAAATCAGTTAACGATGAAATCAGTTAACGATGAAATCAGTTAACGATGAAATCAATTAACGATGAAATCAGTTAAATGAAGATGAAATCAGTTAAAGATGAAATCAGTTAACGATGAAATCAGTTAACGATGAAATCAGTTAAATGAAGATGAAATCAGTTAACGATGAAATCAGTTAACGATGAAATCAATTAACGATGAAATCAGTTAAATGAAGATGAAATCAGTTAACGATGAAATCAGTTAAAGATGAAATCAGTTAAATGAAGATGAAATCAGTTAACGATGAAATCAGTTAACGATGAAATCAGTTAACGATGAAATCAATTAACGATGAAATCAGTTAAATGAAGATGAAATCAGTTAACGATGAAATCAGTTAAAGATGAAATCAGTTAAATGAAGAATGAAGATGAAATCAGTTAACGATGAAATCAGTTAAATGAAGATGAAATCAGTTAACGATGAAATCAGTTAACGATGAAATCAGTTAACGATGAAATCAGTTAAATGAAGATGAAATCAGTTAACGATGAAATCAGTTAACGATGAAATCAGTTAAATGAAGAATGAAGATGAAATCAGTTAACGATGAAATCAATTAACGATGAAATCAGTTAACGATGAAATCAGTTAAATGAAGATGAAATCAGTTAACGATGAAATCAGTTAACGATGAAATCAGTTAAATGAAGAATGAAAATGAAATCAGTTAACGATGAAATCAATTAACGATGAAATCAGTTAACGATGAAATCAGTTAAATGAAGATGAAATCAGTTAACGATGAAATCAGTTAAATGAAGAATGAAAATGAAATCAGTTAACGATGAAATCAATTAACGATGAAATCAGTTAACGATGAAATCAGTTAAATGAAGATGAAATCAGTTAACGATGAAATCAGTTAACGATGAAATCAGTTAAATGAAGATGAAATCAGTTAACGATGAAATCAGTTAACGATGAAATCAGTTAAATGAAGATGAAATCAGTTAACGATGAAATCAGTTAACGATGAAATCAGTTAACGATGAAATCAATTAAATGAAGATGAAATCAGTTAACGATGAAATCAGTTAAATGAAGAATGAAAATGAAATCAGTTAAATGAAGATGAAATCAGTTAACGATGAAATCAGTTAACGATGAAATCAGTTAAATGAAGATGAAATCAGTTAACGATGAAATCAGTTAACGATGAAATCAGTTAACGATGAAATCAATTAAATGAAGATGAAATCAGTTAACGATGAAATCAGTTAAATGAAGATGAAATCAGTTAACGATGAAATCAGTTAAAGATGAAATCAGTTAACGATGAAATCAGTTAACGATGAAATCAGTTAAATGAAGATGAAATCAGTTAACGATGAAATCAGTTAAATGAAGAATGAAAATGAAATCAGTTAAATGAAGATGAAATCAGTTAACGATGAAATCAGTTAACGATGAAATCAGTTAACGATGAAATCAGTTAAATGAAGATGAAATCAGTTAACGATGAAATCAGTTAACAATGAAATCAGTTAAATGAAGATGAAATCAGTTAACGATGAAATCAGTTAACGATGAAATCAGTTAACGATGAAATCAGTTAAATGAAGATGAAATCAGTTAACGATGAAATCAGTTAAATGAAGAATGAAGATGAAATCAGTTAACGATGAAATCAATTAACGATGAAATCAGTTAACGATGAAATCAGTTAAATGAAGATGAAATCAGTTAACGATGAAATCAGTTAACGATGAAATCAGTTAAATGAAGAATGAAAATGAAATCAGTTAACGATGAAATCAATTAACGATGAAATCAGTTAACGATGAAATCAGTTAAATGAAGATGAAATCAGTTAACGATGAAATCAGTTAACGATGAAATCAGTTAAATGAAGATGAAATCAGTTAACGATGAAATCAGTTAAATGAAGAATGAAAATGAAATCAGTTAACGATGAAATCAATTAACGATGAAATCAGTTAACGATGAAATCAGTTAAATGAAGATGAAATCAGTTAACGATGAAATCAGTTAACGATGAAATCAGTTAAATGAAGATGAAATCAGTTAACGATGAAATCAGTTAACGATGAAATCAGTTAACGATGAAATCAATTAAATGAAGATGAAATCAGTTAACGATGAAATCAGTTAAATGAAGATGAAATCAGTTAACGATGAAATCAGTTAACGATGAAATCAGTTAACGATGAAATCAGTTAAATGAAGATGAAATCAGTTAACGATGAAATCAGTTAAATGAAGAATGAAAATGAAATCAGTTAAATGAAGATGAAATCAGTTAACGATGAAATCAGTTAACGATGAAATCAGTTAACGATGAAATCAGTTAAATGAAGATGAAATCAGTTAACGATGAAATCAGTTAACAATGAAATCAGTTAAATGAAGATGAAATCAGTTAACGATGAAATCAGTTAACGATGAAATCAGTTAACGATGAAATCAGTTAAATGAAGATGAAATCAGTTAAAGATGAAATCAGTTAACGATGAAATCAGTTAAATGAAGATGAAATCAGTTAACGATGAAATCAGTTAACGATGAAATCAATTAACGATGAAATCAGTTAAATGAAGATGAAATCAGTTAACGATGAAATCAGTTAAAGATGAAATCAGTTAAATGAAGAATGAAGATGAAATCAGTTAACGATGAAATCAGTTAAATGAAGATGAAATCAGTTAACGATGAAATCAGTTAACGATGAAATCAGTTAACGATGAAATCAGTTAAATGAAGATGAAATCAGTTAACGATGAAATCAGTTAAATGAAGAATGAAGATGAAATCAGTTAACGATGAAATCAATTAACGATGAAATCAGTTAACGATGAAATCAGTTAAATGAAGATGAAATCAGTTAACGATGAAATCAGTTAACGATGAAATCAGTTAAATGAAGAATGAAAATGAAATCAGTTAACGATGAAATCAATTAACGATGAAATCAGTTAACGATGAAATCAGTTAAATGAAGATGAAATCAGTTAACGATGAAATCAGTTAACGATGAAATCAGTTAAATGAAGATGAAATCAGTTAACGATGAAATCAGTTAACGATGAAATCAGTTAAATGAAGATGAAATCAGTTAACGATGAAATCAGTTAACGATGAAATCAGTTAACGATGAAATCAATTAAATGAAGATGAAATCAGTTAACGATGAAATCAGTTAAATGAAGAATGAAAATGAAATCAGTTAAATGAAGATGAAATCAGTTAACGATGAAATCAGTTAACGATGAAATCAGTTAAATGAAGATGAAATCAGTTAACGATGAAATCAGTTAACGATGAAATCAGTTAACGATGAAATCAATTAAATGAAGATGAAATCAGTTAACGATGAAATCAGTTAAATGAAGATGAAATCAGTTAACGATGAAATCAGTTAAAGATGAAATCAGTTAACGATGAAATCAGTTAACGATGAAATCAGTTAAATGAAGATGAAATCAGTTAACGATGAAATCAGTTAAATGAAGAATGAAAATGAAATCAGTTAAATGAAGATGAAATCAGTTAACGATGAAATCAGTTAACGATGAAATCAGTTAACGATGAAATCAGTTAAATGAAGATGAAATCAGTTAACGATGAAATCAGTTAACGATGAAATCAGTTAAATGAAGATGAAATCAGTTAACGATGAAATCAGTTAACGATGAAATCAGTTAAATGAAGATGAAATCAGTTAACGATGAAATCAGTTAACGATGAAATCAGTTAACGATGAAATCAATTAAATGAAGATGAAATCAGTTAACGATGAAATCAATTAAATGAAGATGAAATCAGTTAACGATGAAATCAGTTAACAATGAAATCAGTTAAATGAAGATGAAATCAGTTAACGATGAAATCAGTTAACGATGAAATCAGTTAAAGATGAAATCAGTTAACGATGAAATCAGTTAACGATGAAATCAGTTAACGATGAAATCAGTTAAATGAAGATGAAATCAGTTAACGATGAAATCAATTAACGATGAAATCAGTTAAATGAAGATGAAATCAGTTAACGATGAAATCAGTTAACGATGAAATCAGTTAAATGAAGAATGAAAATGAAATCAGTTAACGATGAAATCAATTAACGATGAAATCAGTTAACGATGAAATCAGTTAAATGAAGATGAAATCAGTTCACGATGAAATCAGTTAAATGAAGAATGAAAATGAAATCAGTTAAATGAAGATGAAATCAGTTAACGATGAAATCAGTTAAATGAAGAATGAAAATGAAATCAGTTAAATGAAGATGAAATCAGTTAACGATGAAATCAGTTAAATGAAGATGAAATCAGTTAACGATGAAATCAGTTAACGATGAAATCAATTAAATGAAGATGAAATCAGTTAACGATGAAATCAGTTAAATGAAGAATGAAAATGAAATCAGTTAAATGAAGATGAAATCAGTTAACGATGAAATCAGTTAACGATGAAATCAGTTAAATGAAGATGAAATCAGTTAACGATGAAATCAGTTAACGATGAAATCAGTTAACGATGAAATCAATTAAATGAAGATGAAATCAGTTAACGATGAAATCAGTTAAATGAAGATGAAATCAGTTAACGATGAAATCAGTTAAAGATGAAATCAGTTAACGATGAAATCAGTTAACGATGAAATCAGTTAACGATGAAATCAGTTAAATGAAGATGAAATCAGTTAACGATGAAATCAGTTAAATGAAGAATGAAAATGAAATCAGTTAAATGAAGATGAAATCAGTTAACGATGAAATCAGTTAACGATGAAATCAGTTAACGATGAAATCAGTTAAATGAAGATGAAATCAGTTAACGATGAAATCAGTTAACAATGAAATCAGTTAAATGAAGATGAAATCAGTTAACGATGAAATCAGTTAACGATGAAATCAGTTAACGATGAAATCAGTTAACGATGAAATCAGTTAAATGAAGATGAAATCAGTTAACGATGAAATCAGTTAAATGAAGATGAAATCAGTTAACGATGAAATCAGTTAAAGATGAAATCAGTTAAATGAAGAATGAAGATGAAATCAGTTAACGATGAAATCAGTTAAATGAAGATGAAATCAGTTAACGATGAAATCAATTAACGATGAAATCAGTTAACGATGAAATCAATTAACGATGAAATCAGTTAAATGAAGATGAAATCAGTTAACGATGAAATCAGTTAAAGATGAAATCAGTTAAATGAAGAATGAAGATGAAATCAGTTAACGATGAAATCAGTTAAATGAAGATGAAATCAGTTAACGATGAAATCAGTTAAAGATGAAATCAGTTAACGATGAAATCAGTTAAATGAAGATGAAATCAGTTAACGATGAAATCAGTTAAATGAAGAATGAAGATGAAATCAGTTAACGATGAAATCAATTAACGATGAAATCAGTTAACGATGAAATCAGTTAAATGAAGATGAAATCAGTTAACGATGAAATCAGTTAACGATGAAATCAGTTAACGATGAAATCAGTTAAATGAAGAATGAAAATGAAATCAGTTAACGATGAAATCAATTAACGATGAAATCAGTTAACGATGAAATCAGTTAAATGAAGATGAAATCAGTTAACGATGAAATCAGTTAACGATGAAATCAGTTAAATGAAGATGAAATCAGTTAACGATGAAATCAGTTAACGATGAAATCAGTTAACGATGAAATCAGTTAAATGAAGATGAAATCAGTTAACGATGAAATCAGTTAACGATGAAATCAGTTAACGATGAAATCAATTAAATGAAGATGAAATCAGTTAACGATGAAATCAGTTAAATGAAGAATGAAAATGAAATCAGTTAAATGAAGATGAAATCAGTTAACGATGAAATCAGTTAACGATGAAATCAGTTAACGATGAAATCAGTTAAATGAAGATGAAATCAGTTAACGATGAAATCAGTTAACGATGAAATCAGTTAACGATGAAATCAATTAAATGAAGATGAAATCAGTTAACGATGAAATCAGTTAAATGAAGAATGAAAATGAAATCAGTTAAATGAAGATGAAATCAGTTAACGATGAAATCAGTTAACGATGAAATCAGTTAAATGAAGATGAAATCAGTTAACGATGAAATCAGTTAACGATGAAATCAGTTAACGATGAAATCAATTAAATGAAGATGAAATCAGTTAACGATGAAATCAGTTAAATGAAGATGAAATCAGTTAACGATGAAATCAGTTAAAGATGAAATCAGTTAACGATGAAATCAGTTAACGATGAAATCAGTTAACGATGAAATCAGTTAAATGAAGATGAAATCAGTTAACGATGAAATCAGTTAAATGAAGAATGAAAATGAAATCAGTTAAATGAAGATGAAATCAGTTAACGATGAAATCAGTTAACGATGAAATCAGTTAACGATGAAATCAGTTAAATGAAGATGAAATCAGTTAACGATGAAATCAGTTAACAATGAAATCAGTTAAATGAAGATGAAATCAGTTAACGATGAAATCAGTTAACGATGAAATCAGTTAACGATGAAATCAGTTAAATGAAGATGAAATCAGTTAACGATGAAATCAGTTAAATGAAGAATGAAGATGAAATCAGTTAACGATGAAATCAATTAACGATGAAATCAGTTAACGATGAAATCAGTTAAATGAAGATGAAATCAGTTAACGATGAAATCAGTTAACGATGAAATCAGTTAAATGAAGAATGAAAATGAAATCAGTTAACGATGAAATCAATTAACGATGAAATCAGTTAACGATGAAATCAGTTAAATGAAGATGAAATCAGTTAACGATGAATTCAGTTAACGATGAAATCAGTTAACGATGAAATCAGTTAAATGAAGATGAAATCAGTTAACGATGAAATCAGTTAACGATGAAATCAGTTAACGATGAAATCAATTAAATGAAGATGAAATCAGTTAACGATGAAATCAGTTAAATGAAGAATGAAAATGAAATCAGTTAACGATGAAATCAGTTAACGATGAAATCAGTTAACGATGAAATCAGTTAACGATGAAATCAGTTAAATGAAGATGAAATCAGTTAACGATGAAATCAGTTAACGATGAAATCAGTTAACGATGAAATCAAGTTAAATGAAGATTGAAATCAGTTAACGATGAAATCAGTTAAATGAAGATGAAATCAGTTAACGATGAAATCAGTTAAAGATGAAATCAGTTAACGATGAAATCAGTTAACGATGAAATCAGTTAACGATGAAATCAGTTAAATGAAGATGAAATCAGTTAACGATGAAATCAGTTAAATGAAGAATGAAAATGAAATCAGTTAAATGAAGATGAAATCAGTTAACGATGAAATCAGTTAACGATGAAATCAGTTAACGATGAAATCAGTTAAATGAAGATGAAATCAGTTAACGATGAAATCAGTTAACAATGAAATCAGTTAAATGAAGATGAAATCAGTTAACGATGAAATCAGTTAACGATGAAATCAGTTAACGATGAAATCAGTTAACGATGAAATCAGTTAAATGAAGATGAAATCAGTTAACGATGAAATCAGTTAACGATGAAATCAGTTAAATGAAGATGAAATCAGTTAACGATGAAATCAGTTAACGATGAAATCAGTTAACGATGAAATCAGTTAACGATGAAATCAGTTAAATGAAGATGAAATCAGTTAACGATGAAATCAGTTAAATGAAGAATGAAAATGAAATCAGTTAAATGAAGATGAAATCAGTTAACGATGAAATCAGTTAACGATGAAATCAGTTAACGATGAAATCAGTTAAATGAAGAATGAAAATGAAATCAGTTAACGATGAAATCAATTAACGATGAAATCAGTTAACGATGAAATCAGTTAAATGAAGATGAAATCAGTTAACGATGAAATCAGTTAACGATGAAATCAGTTAAATGAAGATGAAATCAGTTAACGATGAAATCAGTTAACGATGAAATCAATTAAATGAAGATGAAATCAGTTAACGATGAAATCATTTAAATGAAGAATGAAAATGAAATCAGTTAAATGAAGATGAAATCAGTTAACGATGAAATCAGTTAAATGAAGATGAAATCAGTTAACGATGAAATCAGTTAACGATGAAATCAGTTAACGATGAAATCAGTTAAATGAAGAATGAAAATGAAATCAGTTAAATGAAGATGAAATCAGTTAACGATGAAATCAGTTAAAGATGAAATCAGTTAACGATGAAATCAGTTAACGATGAAATCAGTTAACGATGAAATCAGTTAAATGAAGATGAAATCAGTTAACGATGAAATCAGTTAAATGAAGAATGAAAATGAAATCAGTTAAATGAAGATGAAATCAGTTAACGATGAAATCAGTTAACGATGAAATCAGTTAACGATGAATCAGTTAAATGAAGATGAAATCAGTTAACGATGAAATCAGTTAACGATGAAATCAGTTAAATGAAGATGAAATCAGTTAAAGATGAAATCAGTTAACGATGAAATCAGGTTAACGATGAAATCAGTTAAATGAAGATGAAATCAGTTAACGATGAAATCAGTTAACGATGAAATCAATTAACGATGAAATCAGTTAAATGAAGATGAAATCAGTTAACGATGAAATCAGTTAAAGATGAAATCAGTTAAATGAAGAATGAAGATGAAATCAGTTAACGATGAAATCAGTTAAATGAAGATGAAATCAGTTAACGATGAAATCAGTTAACGATGAAATCAGTTAACGATGAAATCAGTTAAATGAAGATGAAATCAGTTAACGATGA
>NW_027211759.1:33285000-33392966 GCF_022749685.1 Semicossyphus pulcher | reverse complement strand
GGTGCTATGTCCTTATCCAGGCTATAAAATGCTTTAATATTTCAAATGACTAAAAATTATGATTAAGATGAGAAACCTGTATTTTATGTCTCAAAGGCACTCATTGAAACAATAAAGCACGTTTTGAGCTTCTGTCGCTGAATTAGGCATCTTTCGACAAACAGTCCATGCCATCCACACTTTATTGCATCTTTACCAAAGACGCTCAGATGCTGTTTTCGACCTCCTCTCGCCAAAAGAAGTGCATTTTAACACTTTTCATAGGTTAAGGTGCTATGTCCTTATCCAGGATTAAAAAAATATTTAATATTTCAAAATGACTAAAAATTATGATTAAGATGAGAAACCTGTATTTTATGTCTCAAAGGCACTCATTGAAACAATAAAGCACGTTTTGAGCTTCTGTCGCTGAATTAGGCATCTTTCGACAAACAGTCCATGCCATCCACACTTTATTGCATCTTTACCAAAGACGCTCAGATGCTGTTTTCGACCTCCTCTCGCCAAAAGAAGTGCATTTTAACACTTTTCATAGGTTAAGGTGCTATGTCCTTATCCAGGCTATAAAATGCTTTAATATTTCAAAATGACTAAAAATTATGATTAAGATGAGAAACCTGTATTTTATGTCTCAAAGGCACTCATTGAAACAATAAAGCACGTTTTGAGCTTCTGTCGCTGAATTAGGCATCTTTCGACAAACAGTCCATGCCATCCACACTTTATTGCATCTTTACCAAAGACGCTCAGATGCTGTTTTCGACCTCCTCTCGCCAAAAGAAGTGCATTTTAACACTTTTCATAGGTTAAGGTGCTATGTCCTTATCCAGGATTAAAAAAATATTTAATATTTCAAAATGACTAAAAATTATGATTAAGATGAGAAACCTGTATTTTATGTCTCAAAGGCACTCATTGAAACAATAAAGCACGTTTTGAGCTTCTGTCGCTGAATTAGGCATCTTTCGACAAACAGTCCATGCCATCCACACTTTATTGCATCTTTACCAAAGACGCTCAAATGCTGTTGTCGACCTCCTCTCGCCAAAAGAAGTGCATTTTTACACTTTTCATAGGTTAAGATGCTATGTCCTTATCCAGGCTATAAAAATGCTTTAATATTTCAAAATTGCTAAAAAATTATGATTAAGATGAGAAACCTGTATTTTATGTCTCAAAGGCACTCATTGAAACAATAAAGCACGTTTTGAGCTTCTGTCGCTGAATTAGGCATCTTTCGACAACCAGTCAAAGCAATCCTCACTTTACTGCATCTTTACCAAAGACGCTCAGATGCTGTTTTCGACCTCCTCTCGCCAAAAGAAGTGCATTTTAACACTTTTCATAGGTTAAGGTGCTATGTCCTTATCCAGGATTAAAAAAATATTTAATATTTCAAAATTACTAAAAATTATGATAAAGATGAGAAACCTGTATTTTATGTCTCAAAGGCACTCATTGAAACAATAAAGCACGTTTTGAGCTTCTGTCGCTGAATTAGGCATCTTTCGACAACCAGTCAAAGCAATCCTCACTTTACTGCATCTTTACCAAAGACGCTCAGATGCTGTTTTCGACCTCCTCTCGCCAAAAGAAGTGCATTTTAACACTTTTCATAGGTTAAGGTGCTATGTCCTTATCCAGGATTAAAAAAATATTCAATATTTCAAAATTACTAAAAATTATGATTAAGATGAGAAACCTGTATTTTATGTCTCAAAGGCACTCATTGAAACAATAAAGCACGTTTTGAGCTTCTGTCGCTGAATTAGGCATCTTTCGACAACCAGTCAAAGCAATCCTCACTTTATTGCATCTTTACCAAAGACGCTCAAATGCTGTTTTCGACCTCCTCTCGCCAAAAGAAGTGCATTTTAACACTTTTCATAGGTTAAGGTGCTATGTCCTTATCCAGGCTATAAAATACTTTATTTCAAAATTACTAAAAATTATGATTAAGATGAGAAACCTGTATTTTATGTCTCAAAGGCACTCATTGAAACAATAAAGCAAGTTTTGAGCTTCTGTCGCTGAATTAGGCATCTTTCGACAAACAGTCCATGCCATCCACACTTTATTGCATCTTTACCAAAGACGCTCAAATGCTGTTGTCGACCTCCTCTCGCCAAAAGAAGTGCATTTTTACACTTTTCATAGGTTAAGGTGCTATGTCCTTATCCAGGCTATAAAATACTTTAATATTTCAAAATTGCTAAAAATTATGATTAAGATGAGAAACCTGTATTTTATGTCTCAAAGGCACTCATTGTAAACAATAAAGCACGTTTTGAGCTTCTGTCGCTGAATTAGGCATCTTTCGACAACCAGTCAAAGCAATCCTCACTTTACTGCATCTTTACCAAAGACGCTCAGATGCTGTTTTCGACCTCCTCTCGCCAAAAGAAGTGCATTTTAACACTTTTCATAGGTTAAGGTGCTATGTCCTTATCCAGGGTTAAAAAAATATTTAATATTTCAAAATTACTAAAAATTATGATTAAGATGAGAAACCTGTATTTTATGTCTCAAAGGCACTCATTGAAACAATAAAGCACGTTTTGAGCTTCTGTCGCTGAATTAGGCATCTTTCGACAACCAGTCAAAGCAATCCTCACTTTACTGCATCTTTACCAAAGACGCTCAAATGCTGTTGTCGACCTCCTCTCGCCAAAAGAAGTGAATTTTAACACTTTTCATAGGTTAAGGTGCTATGTCCTTATCCAGGCTATAAAAATGCTTTAATATTTCAAAATTACTAAAATTATGATTAAGATGAGAAACCTGTATTTTATGTCTCAAAGGCACTCATTGAAACAATAAAGCACGTTTTGAGCTTCTGTCGCTGAATTAGGCATCTTTCGACAAACAGTCCATGCCATCCACACTTTATTGCATCTTTAACAAAGACGCTCAGATGCTGTTTTCGACCTCCTCTCGCCAAAAGAATTGAATTTTAACACTTTTCATAGGTTAAGGTGCTATGTCCTTATCCAGGCTATAAAATACTTTAATATTTCAAAATGACTAAAAATTATGATTAAGATGAGAAACCTGTATTTTATGTCTCAAAGGCACTCATTGAAACAATAAAGCACGTTTTGAGCTTCTGTCGCTGAATTAGGCATCTTTCGACAAACAGTCCATGCCATCCACACTTTATTGCATCTTTACCAAAGACGCTCAAATGCTGTTGTCGACCTCCTCTCGCCAAAAGAAGTGCATTTTTACACTTTTCATAGGTTAAGATGCTATGTCCTTATCCAGGCTATAAAAATGCTTTAATATTTCAAAATTACTAAAAAATTATGATTAAGATGAGAAACCTGTATTTTATGTCTCAAAGGCACTCATTGAAACAATAAAGCACGTTTTGAGCTTCTGTCGCTGAATTAGGCATCTTTCGACAAACAGTCCATGCCATCCACACTTTATTGCATCTTTACCAAAGACGCTCAGATGCTGTTTTCGACCTCCTCTCGCCAAAAGAAGTGCATTTTAACACTTTTCATAGGTTAAGGTGCTATGTCCTTATCCAGGCTATAAAAATGCTTTAATATTTCAAAATTACTAAAAAATTATGATTAAGATGAGAAACCTGTATTTTATGTCTCAAAGGCACTCATTGAAACAATAAAGCACGTTTTGAGCTTCTGTCGCTGAATTAGGCATCTTTCGACAACCAGTCAAAGCAATCCTCACTTTACTGCATCTTTACCAAAGACGCTCAGATGCTGTTTTCGACCTCCTCTCGCCAAAAGAAGTGCATTTTAACACTTTTCATAGGATAAGGTGCTATGTCCTTATCCAGGATTAAAAAAATATTTAATATTTCAAAATGACTAAAAATTATGATTAAGATGAGAAACCTGTATTTTATGTCTCAAAGGCACTCATTGAAACAATAAAGCACGTTTTGAGCTTCTGTCGCTGAATTAGGCATCTTTCGACAAACAGTCCATGCCATCCACACTTTATTGCATCTTTACCAAAGACGCTCAAATGCTGTTGTCGACCTCCTCTCGCCAAAAGAAGTGCATTTTTACACTTTTCATAGGTTAAGATGCTATGTCCTTATCCAGGCTATAAAAATGCTTTAATATTTCAGAATTGCTAAAAAATTATGATTAAGATGAGAAACCTGTATTTTATGTCTCAAAGGCACTCATTGAAACAATAAAGCACGTTTTGAGCTTCTGTCGCTGAATTAGGCATCTTTCGACAACCAGTCAAAGCAATCCTCACTTTACTGCATCTTTACCAAAGACGCTCAGATGCTGTTTTCGACCTCCTCTCGCCAAAAGAAGTGCATTTTAACACTTTTCATAGGTTAAGGTGCTATGTCCTTATCCAGGATTAAAAAAATATTTAATATTTCAAAATTACTAAAAATTATGATAAAGATGAGAAACCTGTATTTTATGTCTCAAAGGCACTCATTGAAACAATAAAGCACGTTTTGAGCTTCTGTCGCTGAATTAGGCATCTTTCGACAACCAGTCAAAGCAATCCTCACTTTACTGCATCTTTACCAAAGACGCTCAGATGCTGTTTTCGACCTCCTCTCGCCAAAAGAAGTGCATTTTAACACTTTTCATAGGTTAAGGTGCTATGTCCTTATCCAGGATTAAAGAAATATTCAATATTTCAAAATTACTAAAAATTATGATTAAGATGAGAAACCTGTATTTTATGTCTCAAAGGCACTCATTGAAACAATAAAGCACGTTTTGAGCTTCTGTCGCTGAATTAGGCATCTTTCGACAACCAGTCAAAGCAATCCTCACTTTACTGCATCTTTACCAAAGACGCTCAGATGCTGTTTTCGACCTCCTCTCGCCAAAAGAAGTGCATTTTAACACTTTTCATAGGTTAAGGTGCTATGTCCTTATCCAGGCTATAAAATACTTTAATATTTCAAAATTGCTAAAAATTATGATTAAGATGAGAAACCTGTATTTTATGTCTCAAAGGCACTCATTGAAACAATAAAGCACGTTTTGAGCTTCTGTCGCTGAATTAGGCATCTTTCGACAACCAGTCAAAGCAATCCTCACTTTACTGCATCTTTACCAAAGACGCTCAGATGCTGTTTTCGACCTCCTCTCGCCAAAAGAAGTGCATTTTAACACTTTTCATAGGTTAAGGTGCTATGTCCTTATCCAGGATTAAAAAAATATTTAATATTTCAAAATTACTAAAAATTATGATTAAGATGAGAAACCTGTATTTTATGTCTCAAAGGCACTCATTGAAACAATAAAGCACGTTTTGAGCTTCTGTCGCTGAATTAGGCATCTTTCGACAACCAGTCAAAGCAATCCTCACTTTACTGCATCTTTACCAAAGACGCTCAAATGCTGTTGTCGACCTCCTCTCGCCAAAGAAGTGCATTTTAACACTTTTCATAGGTTAAGGTGCTATGTCCTTATCCAGGATTAAAAAAATATTTAATATTTCAAAATTACTAAAAATTATGATTAAGATGAGAAACCTGTATTTTATGTCTCAAAGGCACTCATTGAAACAATAAAGCACGTTTTGAGCTTCTGTCGCTGAATTAGGCATCTTTCGACAACCAGTCAAAGCAATCCTCACTTTACTGCATCTTTACCAAAGACGCTCAAATGCTGTTGTCGACCTCCTCTCGCCAAAAGAAGTGAATTTTAACACTTTTCATAGGTTAAGGTGCTATGTCCTTATCCAGGCTATAAAAATGCTTTAATATTTCAAAATTACTAAAAATTATGATTAAGATGAGAAACCTGTATTTTATGTCTCAAAGGCACTCATTGAAACAATAAAGCACGTTTTGAGCTTCTGTCGCTGAATTAGGCATCTTTCGACAAACAGTCCATGCCATCCACACTTTATTGCATCTTTAACAAAGACGCTCAGATGCTGTTTTCGACCTCCTCTCGCCAAAAGAATTGAATTTTAACACTTTTCATAGGTTAAGGTGCTATGTCCTTATCCAGGCTATAAAATACTTTAATATTTCAAAATGACTAAAAATTATGATTAAGATGAGAAACCTGTATTTTATGTCTCAAAGGCACTCATTGAAACAATAAAGCACGTTTTGAGCTTCTGTCGCTGAATTAGGCATCTTTCGACAAACAGTCCATGCCATCCACACTTTATTGCATCTTTACCAAAGACGCTCAAATGCTGTTGTCGACCTCCTCTCGCCAAAAGAAGTGCATTTTTACACTTTTCATAGGTTAAGATGCTATGTCCTTATCCAGGCTATAAAAATGCTTTAATATTTCAAAATTACTAAAAAATTATGATTAAGATGAGAAACCTGTATTTTATGTCTCAAAGGCACTCATTGAAACAATAAAGCACGTTTTGAGCTTCTGTCGCTGAATTAGGCATCTTTCGACAAACAGTCCATGCCATCCACACTTTATTGCATCTTTACCAAAGACGCTCAGATGCTGTTTTCGACCTCCTCTCGCCAAAAGAAGTGCATTTTAACACTTTTCATAGGTTAAGGTGCTATGTCCTTATCCAGGCTATAAAAATGCTTTAATATTTCAAAATTACTAAAAAATTATGATTAAGATGAGAAACCTGTATTTTATGTCTCAAAGGCACTCATTGAAACAATAAAGCACGTTTTGAGCTTCTGTCGCTGAATTAGGCATCTTTCGACAACCAGTCAAAGCAATCCTCACTTTACTGCATCTTTACCAAAGACGCTCAGATGCTGTTTTCGACCTCCTCTCGCCAAAAGAAGTGCATTTTAACACTTTTCATAGGTTAAGGTGCTATGTCCTTATCCAGGATTAAAAAAATATTTAATATTTCAAAATGACTAAAAATTATGATTAAGATGAGAAACCTGTATTTTATGTCTCAAAGGCACTCATTGAAACAATAAAGCACGTTTTGAGCTTCTGTCGCTGAATTAGGCATCTTTCGACAAACAGTCCATGCCATCCACACTTTATTGCATCTTTACCAAAGACGCTCAAATGCTGTTGTCGACCTCCTCTCGCCAAAAGAAGTGCATTTTTACACTTTTCATAGGTTAAGATGCTATGTCCTTATCCAGGCTATAAAAATGCTTTAATATTTCAGAATTGCTAAAAAATTATGATTAAGATGAGAAACCTGTATTTTATGTCTCAAAGGCACTCATTGAAACAATAAAGCACGTTTTGAGCTTCTGTCGCTGAATTAGGCATCTTTCGACAACCAGTCAAAGCAATCCTCACTTTACTGCATCTTTACCAAAGACGCTCAGATGCTGTTTTCGACCTCCTCTCGCCAAAAGAAGTGCATTTTAACACTTTTCATAGGTTAAGGTGCTATGTCCTTATCCAGGATTAAAAAAATATTTAATATTTCAAAATTACTAAAAATTATGATAAAGATGAGAAACCTGTATTTTATGTCTCAAAGGCACTCATTGAAACAATAAAGCACGTTTTGAGCTTCTGTCGCTGAATTAGGCATCTTTCGACAACCAGTCAAAGCAATCCTCACTTTACTGCATCTTTACCAAAGACGCTCAGATGCTGTTTTCGACCTCCTCTCGCCAAAAGAAGTGCATTTTAACACTTTTCATAGGTTAAGGTGCTATGTCCTTATCCAGGATTAAAGAAATATTCAATATTTCAAAATTACTAAAAATTATGATTAAGATGAGAAACCTGTATTTTATGTCTCAAAGGCACTCATTGAAACAATAAAGCACGTTTTGAGCTTCTGTCGCTGAATTAGGCATCTTTCGACAACCAGTCAAAGCAATCCTCACTTTACTGCATCTTTACCAAAGACGCTCAGATGCTGTTTTCGACTCCTCTCGCCAAAAGAAGTGCATTTTAACACTTTTCATAGGTTAAGGTGCTATGTCCTTATCCAGGCTATAAAATACTTTAATATTTCAAAATTGCTAAAAATTATGATTAAGATGAGAAACCTGTATTTTATGTCTCAAAGGCACTCATTGAAACAATAAAGCACGTTTTGAGCTTCTGTCGCTGAATTAGGCATCTTTCGACAACCAGTCAAAGCAATCCTCACTTTACTGCATCTTTACCAAAGACGCTCAGATGCTGTTTTCGACCTCCTCTCGCCAAAAGAAGTGCATTTTAACACTTTTCATAGGTTAAGGTGCTATGTCCTTATCCAGGATTAAAAAAATATTTAATATTTCAAAATTACTAAAAATTATGATTAAGATGAGAAACCTGTATTTTATGTCTCAAAGGCACTCATTGAAACAATAAAGCACGTTTTGAGCTTCTGTCGCTGAATTAGGCATCTTTCGACAACCAGTCAAAGCAATCCTCACTTTACTGCATCTTTACCAAAGACGCTCAAATGCTGTTGTCGACCTCCTCTCGCCAAAAGAAGTGCATTTTAACACTTTTCATAGGTTAAGGTGCTATGTCCTTATCCAGGCTATAAAAATGCTTTAATATTTCAAAATTACTAAAAATTATGATTAAGATGAGAAACCTGTATTTTATGTCTCAAAGGCACTCATTGAAACAATAAAGCACGTTTTGAGCTTCTGTCGCTGAATTAGGCATCTTTCGACAAACAGTCCATGCCATCCACACTTTATTGCATCTTTAACAAAGACGCTCAGATGCTGTTTTCGACCTCCTCTCGCCAAAAGAATTGAATTTTAACACTTTTCATAGGTTAAGGTGCTATGTCCTTATCCAGGCTATAAAATACTTTAATATTTCAAAATTACTAAAAATTATGATTAAGATGAGAAACCTGTATTTTATGTCTCAAAGGCACTCATTGAAACAATAAAGCACGTTTTGAGCTTCTGTCGCTGAATTAGGCATCTTTCGACAAACAGTCCATGCCATCCACACTTTATTGCATCTTTACCAAAGACGCTCAAATGCTGTTGTCGACCTCCTCTCGCCAAAAGAAGTGCATTTTTACACTTTTCATAGGTTAAGATGCTATGTCCTTATCCAGGCTATAAAAATGCTTTAATATTTCAAAATTACTAAAAAATTATGATTAAGATGAGAAACCTGTATTTTATGTCTCAAAGGCACTCATTGAAACAATAAAGCACGTTTTGAGCTTCTGTCGCTGAATTAGGCATCTTTCGACAAATAGTCCATGCCATCCACACTTTATTGCATCTTTACCAAAGACGCTCAGATGCTGTTTTCGACCTCCTCTCGCCAAAAGAAGTGCATTTTAACACTTTTCATAGGTTAAGGTGCTATGTCCTTATCCAGGCTATAAAAATGCTTTAATATTTCAAAATTACTAAAAATTATGATTAAGATGAGAAACCTGTATTTTATGTCTCAAAGGCACTCATTGAAACAATAAAGCACGTTTTGAGCTTCTGTCGCTGAATTAGGCATCTTTCGACAAACAGTCCATGCCATCCACACTTTATTGCATCTTTACCAAAGACGCTCAGATGCTGTTTTCGACCTCCTCTCGCCAAAAGAAGTGCATTTTAACACTTTTCATAGGTTAAGGTGCTATGTCCTTATCCAGGCTATAAAAATGCTTTAATATTTCAAAATTACTAAAAAATTATGATTAAGATGAGAAACCTGTATTTTATGTCTCAAAGGCACTCATTGAAACAATAAAGCACGTTTTGAGCTTCTGTCGCTGAATTAGGCATCTTTCGACAACCAGTCAAAGCAATCCTCACTTTACTGCATCTTTACCAAAGACGCTCAGATGCTGTTTTCGACCTCCTCTCGCCAAAAGAAGTGCATTTTAACACTTTTCATAGGTTAAGGTGCTATGTCCTTATCCAGGATTAAAAAAATATTTAATATTTCAAAATTACTAAAAATTATGATTAAGATGAGAAACCTGTATTTTATGTCTCAAAGGCACTCATTGAAACAATAAAGCACGTTTTGAGCTTCTGTCGCTGAATTAGGCATCTTTCGACAAACAGTCCATGCCATCCACACTTTATTGCATCTTTACCAAAGACGCTCAAATGCTGTTGTCGACCTCCTCTCGCCAAAAGAAGTGCATTTTTACACTTTTCATAGGTTAAGATGCTATGTCCTTATCCAGGCTATAAAAATGCTTTAATATTTCAAAATTGCTAAAAAATTATGATTAAGATGAGAAACCTGTATTTTATGTCTCAAAGGCACTCATTGAAACAATAAAGCACGTTTTGAGCTTCTGTCGCTGAATTAGGCATCTTTCGACAACCAGTCAAAGCAATCCTCACTTTACTGCATCTTTACCAAAGACGCTCAGATGCTGTTTTCGACCTCCTCTCGCCAAAAGAAGTGCATTTTAACACTTTTCATAGGTTAAGGTGCTATGTCCTTATCCAGGATTAAAAAAATATTTAATATTTCAAAATTACTAAAAATTATGATAAAGATGAGAAACCTGTATTTTATGTCTCAAAGGCACTCATTGAAACAATAAAGCACGTTTTGAGCTTCTGTCGCTGAATTAGGCATCTTTCGACAACCAGTCAAAGCAATCCTCACTTTACTGCATCTTTACCAAAGACGCTCAGATGCTGTTTTCGACCTCCTCTCGCCAAAAGAAGTGCATTTTAACACTTTTCATAGGTTAAGGTGCTATGTCCTTATCCAGGATTAAAAAAATATTCAATATTTCAATATTACTAAAAATTATGATTAAGATGAGAAACCTGTATTTTATGTCTCAAAGGCACTCATTGAAACAATAAAGCACGTTTTGAGCTTCTGTCGCTGAATTAGGCATCTTTCGACAACCAGTCAAAGCAATCCTCACTTTACTGCATCTTTACCAAAGACGCTCAGATGCTGTTTTCGACCTCCTCTCGCCAAAAGAAGTGCATTTTAACACTTTTCATAGGTTAAGGTGCTATGTCCTTATCCAGGATTAAAAAAATATTCAATATTTCAAAATTACTAAAATTATGATTAAGATGAGAAACCTGTATTTTATGTCTCAAAGGCACTCATTGAAACAATAAAGCACGTTTTGAGCTTCTGTCGCTGAATTAGGCATCTTTCGACAAACAGTCCATGCCATCCACACTTTATTGCATCTTTACCAAAGACGCTCAAATGCTGTTTTCGACCTCCTCTCGCCAAAAGAAGTGCATTTTAACACTTTTCATAGGTTAAGGTGCTATGTCCTTATCCAGGCTATAAAATACTTTATTTCAAATTACTAAAAATTATGATTAAGATGAGAAACCTGTATTTTATGTCTCAAAGGCACTCATTGAAACAATAAAGCAAGTTTTGAGCTTCTGTCGCTGAATTAGGCATCTTTCGACAAACAGTCCATGCCATCCACACTTTATTGCATCTTTACCAAAGACGCTCAAATGCTGTTGTCGACCTCCTCTCGCCAAAAGAAGTGCATTTTTACACTTTTCATAGGTTAAGGTGCTATGTCCATATCCAGGCTATAAAATACTTTAATATTTCAAAATTGCTAAAAATTATGATTAAGATGAGAAACCAGTATTTTATGTCTCAAAGGCACTCATTGAAACAATAAAGCACGTTTTGAGCTTCTGTCGCTGAATTAGGCATCTTTCGACAACCAGTCAAAGCAATCCTCACTTTACTGCATCTTTACCAAAGACGCTCAGATGCTGTTTTCGACCTCCTCTCGCCAAAAGAAGTGCATTTTAACACTTTTCATAGGTTAAGGTGCTATGTCCTTATCCAGGATTAAAAAAATATTTAATATTTCAAAATTACTAAAAATTATGATTAAGATGAGAAACCTGTATTTTATGTCTCAAAGGCACTCATTGAAACAATAAAGCACGTTTTGAGCTTCTGTCGCTGAATTAGGCATCTTTCGACAACCAGTCAAAGCAATCCTCACTTTACTGCATCTTTACCAAAGACGCTCAAATGCTGTTGTCGACCTCCTCTCGCCAAAAGAAGTGCATTTTAACACTTTTCATAGGTTAAGGTGCTATGTCCTTATCCAGGCTATAAAAATGCTTTAATATTTCAAAATTACTAAAAATTATGATTAAGATGAGAAACCTGTATTTTATGTCTCAAAGGCACTCATTGAAACAATAAAGCACGTTTTGAGCTTCTGTCGCTGAATTAGGCATCTTTCGACAAACAGTCCATGCCATCCACACTTTATTGCATCTTTACCAAAGACGCTCAAATGCTGTTGTCGACCTCCTCTCGCCAAAAGAAGTGCATTTTTACACTTTTCATAGGTTAAGATGCTATGTCCTTATCCAGGCTATAAAAATGCTTTAATATTTCAAAATTACTAAAAAATTATGATTAAGATGAGAAACCTGTATTTTATGTCTCAAAGGCACTCATTGAAACAATAAAGCACGTTTTGAGCTTCTGTCGCTGAATTAGGCATCTTTCGACAAACAGTCCATGCCATCCACACTTTATTGCATCTTTACCAAAGACGCTCAAATGCTGTTTTCGACCTCCTCTCGCCAAAAGAAGTGCATTTTAACACTTTTCATAGGTTAAGGTGCTATGTCCTTATCCAGGCTATAAAAATGCTTTAATATTTCAAAATTGCTAAAAATTATGATTAAGATGAGAAACCTGTATTTTATGTCTCAAAGGCACTCATTGAAACAATAAAGCACGTTTTGAGCTTCTGTCGCTGAATTAGGCATCTTTCGACAACCAGTCAAAGCAATCCTCACTTTACTGCATCTTTACCAAAGACGCTCAGATGCTGTTTTCGACCTCCTCTCGCCAAAAGAAGTGCATTTTAACACTTTTCATAGGTTAAGGTGCTATGTCCTTATCCAGGATTAAAAAAATATTTAATATTTCAAAATTACTAAAAATTATGATTAAGATGAGAAACCTGTATTTTATGTCTCAAAGGCACTCATTGAAACAATAAAGCACGTTTTGAGCTTCTGTCGCTGAATTAGGCATCTTTCGACAACCAGTCAAAGCAATCCTCACTTTACTGCATCTTTACCAAAGACGCTCAAATGCTGTTGTCGACCTCCTCTCGCCAAAAGAAGTGCATTTTAACACTTTTCATAGGTTAAGGTGCTATGTCCTTATCCAGGCTATAAAAATGCTTTAATATTTCAAAATTACTAAAAATTATGATTAAGATGAGAAACCTGTATTTTATGTCTCAAAGGCACTCATTGAAACAATAAAGCACGTTTTGAGCTTCTGTCGCTGAATTAGGCATCTTTCGACAAACAGTCCATGCCATCCACACTTTATTGCATCTTTAACAAAGACGCTCAGATGCTGTTTTCGACCTCCTCTCGCCAAAAGAATTGAATTTTAACACTTTTCATAGGTTAAGGTGCTATGTCCTTATCCAGGCTATAAAATACTTTAATATTTCAAAATTACTAAAAATTATGATTAAGATGAGAAACCTGTATTTTATGTCTCAAAGGCACTCATTGAAACAATAAAGCACGTTTTGAGCTTCTGTCGCTGAATTAGGCATCTTTCGACAAACAGTCCATGCCATCCACACTTTATTGCATCTTTACCAAAGACGCTCAAATGCTGTTGTCGACCTCCTCTCGCCAAAAGAAGTGCATTTTTACACTTTTCATAGGTTAAGATGCTATGTCCTTATCCAGGCTATAAAAATGCTTTAATATTTCAAAATTGCTAAAAAATTATGATTAAGATGAGAAACCTGTATTTTATGTCTCAAAGGCACTCATTGAAACAATAAAGCACGTTTTGAGCTTCTGTCGCTGAATTAGGCATCTTTCGACAACCAGTCAAAGCAATCCTCACTTTACTGCATCTTTACCAAAGACGCTCAGATGCTGTTTTCGACCTCCTCTCGCCAAAAGAAGTGCATTTTAACACTTTTCATAGGTTAAGGTGCTATGTCCTTATCCAGGATTAAAAAAATATTTAATATTTCAAAATTACTAAAAATTATGATAAAGATGAGAAACCTGTATTTTATGTCTCAAAGGCACTCATTGAAACAATAAAGCACGTTTTGAGCTTCTGTCGCTGAATTAGGCATCTTTCGACAACCAGTCAAAGCAATCCTCACTTTACTGCATCTTTACCAAAGACGCTCAGATGCTGTTTTCGACCTCCTCTCGCCAAAAGAAGTGCATTTTAACACTTTTCATAGGTTAAGGTGCTATGTCCTTATCCAGGATTAAAAAAATATTCAATATTTCAAAATTACTAAAAATTATGATTAAGATGAGAAACCTGTATTTTATGTCTCAAAGGCACTCATTGAAACAATAAAGCACGTTTTGAGCTTCTGTCGCTGAATTAGGCATCTTTCGACAACCAGTCAAAGCAATCCTCACTTTACTGCATCTTTACCAAAGACGCTCAGATGCTGTTTTCGACCTCCTCTCGCCAAAAGAAGTGCATTTTAACACTTTTCATAGGTTAAGGTGCTATGTCCTTATCCAGGATTAAAAAAATATTCAATATTTCAAAATTACTAAAAATTATGATTAAGATGAGAAACCTGTATTTTATGTCTCAAAGGCACTCATTGAAACAATAAAGCACGTTTTGAGCTTCTGTCGCTGAATTAGGCATCTTTCGACAAACAGTCCATGCCATCCACACTTTATTGCATCTTTACCAAAGACGCTCAAATGCTGTTTTCGACCTCCTCTCGCCAAAAGAAGTGCATTTTAACACTTTTCATAGGTTAAGGTGCTATGTCCTTATCCAGGCTATAAAATACTTTATTTCAAAATTACTAAAAATTATGATTAAGATGAGAAACCTGTATTTTATGTCTCAAAGGCACTCATTGAAACAATAAAGCAAGTTTTGAGCTTCTGTCGCTGAATTAGGCATCTTTCGACAAACAGTCCATGCCAACCACACTTTATTGCATCTTTACCAAAGACGCTCAAATGCTGTTGTCGACCTCCTCTCGCCAAAAGAAGTGCATTTTTACACTTTTCATAGGTTAAGGTGCTATGTCCTTATCCAGGCTATAAAATACTTTAATATTTCAAAATTGCTAAAAATTATGATTAAGATGAGAAACCTGTATTTTATGTCTCAAAGGCACTCATTGAAACAATAAAGCACGTTTTGAGCTTCTGTCGCTGAATTAGGCATCTTTCGACAACCAGTCAAAGCAATCCTCACTTTACTGCATCTTTACCAAAGACGCTCAGATGCTGTTTTCGACCTCCTCTCGCCAAAAGAAGTGCATTTTAACACTTTTCATAGGTTAAGGTGCTATGTCCTTATCCAGGATTAAAAAAATATTTAATATTTCAAAATTACTAAAAATTATGATTAAGATGAGAAACCTGTATTTTATGTCTCAAAGGCACTCATTGAAACAATAAAGCACGTTTTGAGCTTCTGTCGCTGAATTAGGCATCTTTCGACAAACAGTCCATGCCATCCACACTTTATTGCATCTTTACCAAAGACGCTCAGATGCTGTTTTCGACCTCCTCTCGCCAAAAGAAGTGCATTTTAACACTTTTCATAGGTTAAGGTGCTATGTCCTTATCCAGGCTATAAAAATGCTTTAATATTTCAAAATTACTAAAAATTATGATTAAGATGAGAAACCTGTATTTTATGTCTCAAAGGCACTCATTGAAACAATAAAGCACGTTTTGAGCTTCTGTCGCTGAATTAGGCATCTTTCGACAAACAGTCCATGCCATCCACACTTTATTGCATCTTTACCAAAGACGCTCAGATGCTGTTTTCGACCTCCTCTCGCCAAAAGAAGTGCATTTTAACACTTTTCATAGGTTAAGGTGCTATGTCCTTATCCAGGATTAAAAAAATATTTAATATTTCAAAATGACTAAAAATTATGATTAAGATGAGAAACCTGTATTTTATGTCTCAAAGGCACTCATTGAAACAATAAAGCACGTTTTGAGCTTCTGTCGCTGAATTAGGCATCTTTCGACAAACAGTCCATGCCATCCACACTTTATTGCATCTTTACCAAAGACGCTCAGATGCTGTTTTCGACCTCCTCTCGCCAAAAGAAGTGCATTTTAACACTTTTCATAGGTTAAGGTGCTATGTCCTTATCCAGGATTAAAAAAATATTTAATATTTCAAAATGACTAAAAATTATGATTAAGATGAGAAACCTGTATTTTATGTCTCAAAGGCACTCATTGAAACAATAAAGCACGTTTTGAGCTTCTGTCGCTGAATTAGGCATCTTTCGACAAACAGTCCATGCCATCCACACTTTATTGCATCTTTACCAAAGACGCTCAAATGCTGTTGTCGACCTCCTCTCGCCAAAAGAAGTGCATTTTTACACTTTTCATAGGTTAAGATGCTATGTCCTTATCCAGGCTATAAAAATGCTTTAATATTTCAAAATTGCTAAAAAATTATGATTAAGATGAGAAACCTGTATTTTATGTCTCAAAGGCACTCATTGAAACAATAAAGCACGTTTTGAGCTTCTGTCGCTGAATTAGGCAGCTTTCGACAACCAGTCAAAGCAATCCTCACTTTACTGCATCTTTACCAAAGACGCTCAGATGCTGTTTTCGACCTCCTCTCGCCAAAAGAAGTGCATTTTAACACTTTTCATAGGTTAAGGTGCTATGTCCTTATCCAGGATTAAAAAAATATTTAATATTTCAAAATTACTAAAAATTATGATAAAGATGAGAAACCTGTATTTTATGTCTCAAAGGCACTCATTGAAACAATAAAGCACGTTTTGAGCTTCTGTCTCTGAATTAGGCATCTTTCGACAACCAGTCAAAGCAATCCTCACTTTACTGCATCTTTACCAAAGACGCTCAGATGCTGTTTTCGACCTCCTCTCGCCAAAAGAAGTGCATTTTAACACTTTTCATAGGTTAAGGTGCTATGTCCTTATCCAGGATTAAAAAAATATTCAATATTTCAAAATTACTAAAAATTATGATTAAGATGAGAAACCTGTATTTTATGTCTCAAAGGCACTCATTGAAACAATAAAGCACGTTTTGAGCTTCTGTCGCTGAATTAGGCATCTTTCGACAAACAGTCCATGCCATCCACACTTTATTGCATCTTTACCAAAGACGCTCAGATGCTGTTTTCGACCTCCTCTCGCCAAAAGAAGTGCATTTTAACACTTTTCATAGGTTAAGGTGCTATGTCCTTATCCAGGCTATAAAAATGCTTTAATATTTCAAAATTACTAAAAATTATGATTAAGATGAGAAACCTGTATTTTATGTCTCAAAGGCACTCATTGAAACAATAAAGCACGTTTTGAGCTTCTGTCGCTGAATTAGGCATCTTTCGACAACCAGTCAAAGCAATCCTCACTTTACTGCATCTTTACCAAAGACGCTCAGATGCTGTTTTCGACCTCCTCTCGCCAAAAGAAGTGCATTTTAACACTTTTCATAGGTTAAGGTGCTATGTCCTTATCCAGGATTAAAAAAATATTTAATATTTCAAAATTACTAAAAATTATGATTAAGATGAGAAACCTGTATTTTATGTCTCAAAGGCACTCATTGAAACAATAAAGCACGTTTTGAGCTTCTGTCGCTGAATTAGGCATCTTTCGACAAACAGTCCATGCCATCCACACTTTATTGCATCTTTACCAAAGACGCTCAAATGCTGTTGTCGACCTCCTCTCGCCAAAAGAAGTGCATTTTAACACTTTTCATAGGTTAAGGTGCTATGTCCTTATCCAGGCTATAAAAATGCTTTAATATTTCAAAATTACTAAAAAATTATGATTAAGATGAGAAACCTGTATTTTATGTCTCAAAGGCACTCATTGAAACAATAAAGCACGTTTTGAGCTTCTGTCGCTGAATTAGGCATCTTTCGACAAACAGTCCATGCCATCCACACTTTATTGCATCTTTACCAAAGACGCTCAGATGCTGTTTTCGACCTCCTCTCGCCAAAAGAAGTGCATTTTAACACTTTTCATAGGTTAAGATGCTATGTCCTTATCCAGGCTATAAAAATGCTTTAATATTTCAAAATTGCTAAAAAATTATGATTAAGATGAGAAACCTGTATTTTATGTCTCAAAGGCACTCATTGAAACAATAAAGCACGTTTTGAGCTTCTGTCGCTGAATTAGGCATCTTTCGACAAACAGTCCATGCCATCCACACTTTATTGCATCTTTACCAAAGCACTCAAATGCTGTTGTCGACCTCCTCTCGCCAAAAGAAGTGCATTTTTACACTTTTCATAGGTTAAGATGCTATGTCCTTATCCAGGCTATAAAAATGCTTTAATATTTCAAAATTACTAAAAAATTATGATTAAGATGAGAAACCTGTATTTTATGTCTCAAAGGCACTCATTGAAACAATAAAGCACGTTTTGAGCTTCTGTCGCTGAATTAGGCATCTTTCGACAACCAGTCAAAGCAATCCTCACTTTACTGCATCTTTACCAAAGAAGCTCAGATGCTGTTTTCGACCTCCTCTCGCCAAAAGAAGTGCATTTTAACACTTTTCATAGGTTAAGGTGATATGTCCTTATCCAGGATTAAAAAAATATTTAATATTTCAAAATTACTAAAAAATTATGATTAAGATGAGAAACCTGTATTTTATGTCTCAAAGGCACTCATTGAAACAATAAAGCACGTTTTGAGCTTCTGTCGCTGAATTAGGCATCTTTCGACAACCAGTCAAAGCAATCCTCACTTTAATGCATCTTTACCAAAGACGCTCAAATGCTGTTTTCGACCTCCTCTCGCCAAAAGAAGTGCATTTTAACACTTTTCATAGATTAAGGTGCTATGTCCTTATCCAGGCTATAAAAATGCTTTAATATTTCAAAATTACTAAAAAATTATGATTAAGATGAGAAACCTGTATTTTATGTCTCAAAGGCACTCATTGAAACAATAAAGCACGTTTTGAGCTTCTGTCGCTGAATTAGGCATCTTTCGACAAACAGTCCATGCCATCCACACTTTATTGCATCTTTACCAAAGACGCTCAAATGCTGTTGTCGACCTCCTCTCGCCAAAAGAAGTGCATTTTTACACTTTTCATAGGTTAAGATGCTATGTCCTTATCCAGGCTATAAAAATGCTTTAATATTTCAAAATTGCTAAAAAATTATGATTAAGATGAGAAACCTGTATTTTATGTCTCAAAGGCACTCATTGAAACAATAAAGCACGTTTTGAGCTTCTGTCGCTGAATTAGGCATCTTTCGACAACCAGTCAAAGCCATCCACACTTTACTGCATCTTTACCAAAGACGCTCAAATGCTGTTTTCGACCTCCTCTCGCCAAAAGAAGTGCATTTTAACACTTTTCATAGGTTAAGGTGCTATGTCCTTATCCAGGATTAAAAAAATATTCAATATTTCAAAATTACTAAAAATTATGATTAAGATGAGAAACCTGTATTTTATGTCTCAAAGGCACTCATTGAAACAATAAAGCACGTTTTGAGCTTCTGTCGCTGAATTAGGCATCTTTCGACAAGCAGTCCATGCCATCCACACTTTATTGCATCTTTACCAAAGACGCTCAAATGCTGTTGTCGACCTCCTCTCGCCAAAAGAAGTGCATTTTTACACTTTTCATAGGTTAAGATGCTATGTCCTTATCCAGGCTATAAAAATGCTTTAATATTTCAAAATTGCTAAAAAATTATGATTAAGATGAGAAACCTGTATTTTATGTCTCAAAGGCACTCATTGAAACAATAAAGCACGTTTTGAGCTTCTGTCGCTGAATTAGGAATCTTTCGACAAACAGTCCATGCCATCCACACTTTATTGCATCTTTACCAAAGACGCTCAGATGCTGTTTTCGACCTCCTCTCGCCAAAAGAAGTGCATTTTTACACTTTTCATAGGTTAAGATGCTATGTCCTTATCCAGGCTATAAAAATGCTTTAATATTTCAAAATTGCTAAAAAATTATGATTAAGATGAGAAACCTGTATTTTATGTCTCAAAGGCACTCATTGAAACAATAAAGCACGTTTTGAGCTTCTGTCGCTGAATTAGGCATCTTTCAGTCAAAGCAATCCTCACTTTACTGCATCTTTACCAAAGACGCTCAAATGCTGTTTTCGACCTCCTCTCGCCAAAAGAAGTGCATTTTAACACTTTTCATAGGTTAAGGTGCTATGTCCTTATCCAGGATTAAAAAAATATTTAATATTTCAAAATTACTAAAAATTATGATTAAGATGAGAAACCTGTATTTTATGTCTCAAAGGCACTCATTGAAACAATAAAGCACGTTTTGAGCTTCTGTCGCTGAATTAGGCATCTTTCGACAACCAGTCAAAGCAATCCTCACTTTAATGCATCTTTACCAAAGACGCTCAAATGCTGTTGTCGACCTCCTCTCGCCAAAAGAAGTGCATTTTAACACTTTTCATAGATTAAGGTGCTATGTCCTTATCCAGGCTATAAAATACTTTAATATTTCAAAATTACTAAAAAATTATGATTAAGATGAGAAACCTGTATTTTATGTCTCAAAGGCACTCATTGAAACAATAAAGCACGTTTTGAGCTTCTGTCGCTGAATTAGGCATCTTTCGACAACCAGTCAAAGCAATCCCTTTACTGCATCTTTACCAAAGACGCTCAGATGCTGTTTTCGACCTCCTCTCGCCAAAAGAAGTGCATTTTTACACTTTTCATAGGTTAAGGTGCTATGTCCTTATCGAGGCTATAAAAATGCTTTAATATTTCAAAATTACTAAAAATTATGATTAAGATGAGAAACCTGTATTTTATGTCTCAAAGGCACTCATTGAAACAATAAAGCACCTTTTGAGCTTCTGTCGCTGAATTAGGCATCTTTCGACAAACAGTCCATGCCATCCACACTTTATTGCATCTTTACCAAAGACGCTCAGATGCTGTTTTCGACCTCCTCTCGCCAAAAGAAGTGCATTTTAACACTTTTCATAGGTTAAGGTGCTATGTCCTTATCCAGGATTAAAAAAATATTTAATATTTCAAAATTACTAAAAATTATGATTAAGATGAGAAACCTGTATTTTATGTCTCAAAGGCACTCATTGAAACAATAAAGCACGTTTTGAGCTTCTGTCGCTGAATTAGGCATCTTTCGACAACCAGTCAAAGCAATCCCTTTACTGCATCTTTACCAAAGACGCTCAGATGCTGTTTTCGACCTCCTCTCGCCAAAAGAAGTGCATTTTTACACTTTTCATAGGTTAAGGTGCTATGTCCTTATCCAGGCTATAAAAATGCTTTAATATTTCAAAATTACTAAAAATTATGATTAAGATGAGAAACCTGTATTTTATGTCTCAAAGGCACTCATTGAAACAATAAAGCACGTTTTGAGCTTCTGTCGTGAATTAGGCATCTTTCGACAACCAGTCAAAGCAATCCTCACTTTACTGCATCTTTACCAAAGACGCTCAGATGCTGTTTTCGACCTCCTCTCGCCAAAAGAAGTGCATTTTAACACTTTTCATAGGTTAAGGTGCTATGTCCTTATCCAGGCTATAAAATACTTTAATATTTCAAAATTACTAAAAATTATGATTAAGATGAGAAACCTGTATTTTATGTCTCAAAGGCACTCATTGAAACAATAAAGCACGTTTTGAGCTTCTGTCGCTGAATTAGGCATCTTTCGACAAACAGTCCATGCCATCCACACTTTATTGCATCTTTACCAAAGACGCTCAAATGCTGTTTTCGACCTCCTCTCGCCAAAAGAAGTGCATTTTAACACTTTTCAAAGGTTAAGGTGCTATGTCCTTATCCAGGCTATAAAAATGCTTTAATATTTCAAAATTACTAAAAATTATGATTAAGATGAGAAACCTGTATTTTATGTCTCAAAGGCACTCATTGAAACAATAAAGCACGTTTTGAGCTTCTGTCGCTGAATTAGGCATCTTTCGACAAACAGTCCATGCCATCCACACTTTATTGCATCTTTACCAAAGACGCTCAAATGCTGTTGTCGACCTCCTCTCGCCAAAAGAAGTGCATTTTAACACTTTTCATAGGTTAAGATGCTATGTCCTTATCCAGGCTATAAAAATGCTTTAATATTTCAAAATTACTAAAAAATTATGATTAAGATGAGAAACCTGTATTTTATGTCTCAAAGGCACTCATTGAAACAATAAAGCACGTTTTGAGCTTCTGTCGCTGAATTAGGCATCTTTCGACAAACAGTCCATGCCATCCACACTTTATTGCAGCTTTACCAAAGACGCTCAGATGCTGTTTTCGACCTCCTCTCGCCAAAAGAAGTGCATTTTAACACTTTTCATAGGTTAAGGTGCTATGTACTTATCCAGGATTAAAAAAATATTTAATATTTCAAAATTACTAAAAATTATGATTAAGATGAGAAACCTGTATTTTATGTCTCAAAGGCACTCATTGAAACAATAAAGCACGTTTTGAGCTTCTGTCGCTGAATTAGGCATCTTTCGACAACCAGTCAAAGCAATCCCTTTACTGCATCTTTACCAAAGACGCTCAGATGCTGTTTTCGACCTCCTCTCGCCAAAAGAAGTGCATTTTTACACTTTTCATAGGTTAAGGTGCTATGTCCTTATCCAGGCTATAAAAATGCTTTAATATTTCAAAATTACTAAAAATTATGATTAAGATGAGAAACCTGTATTTTATGTCTCAAAGGCACTCATTGAAACAATAAAGCACGTTTTGAGCTTCTGTCGTGAATTAGGCATCTTTCGACAACCAGTCAAAGCAATCCTCACTTTACTGCATCTTTACCAAAGACGCTCAGATGCTGTTTTCGACCTCCTCTCGCCAAAAGAAGTGCATTTTAACACTTTTCATAGGTTAAGGTGCTATGTCCTTATCCAGGCTATAAAATACTTTATTTCAAAATTACTAAAAATTATGATTAAGATGAGAAACCTGTATTTTATGTCTCAAAGGCACTCATTGAAACAATAAAGCACGTTTTGAGCTTCTGTCGCTGAATTAGGCATCTTTCGACAAACAGTCCATGCCATCCACACTTTATTGCATCTTTACCAAAGACGCTCAGATGCTGTTTTCGACCTCCTCTCGCCAAAAGAAGTGCATTTTAACACTTTTCATAGGTTAAGGTGCTATGTCCTTATCCAGGCTATAAAAATGCTTTAATATTTCAAAATTACTAAAAAATTATGATTAAGATGAGAAACCTGTATTTTATGTCTCAAAGGCACTCATTGAAACAATAAAGCACGTTTTGAGCTTCTGTCGCTGAATTAGGCATCTTTCGACAAACAGTCCATGCCATCCACACTTTATTGCAGCTTTACCAAAGACGCTCAGATGCTGTTTTCGACCTCCTCTCGCCAAAAGAAGTGCATTTTAACACTTTTCATAGGTTAAGATGCTATGTCCTTATCCAGGATTAAAAAAATATTTAATATTTCAAAATTACTAAAAATTATGATTAAGATGAGAAACCTGTATTTTATGTCTCAAAGGCACTCATTGAAACAATAAAGCACGTTTTGAGCTTCTGTCGCTGAATTAGGCATCTTTCGACAACCAGTCAAAGCAATCCTCACTTTACTGCATCTTTACCAAAGACGCTCAAATGCTGTTTTCGACCTCCTCTCGCCAAAAGAAGTGCATTTTTACACTTTTCATAGGTTAAGGTGCTATGTCCTTATCCAGGCTATAAAATACTTTAATATTTCAAAATTACTAAAAAATTATGATTAAGATGAGAAACCTGTATTTTATGTCTCAAAGGCACTCATTGAAACAATAAAGCACGTTTTGAGCTTCTGTCGCTGAATTAGGCATCTTTCGACAACCAGTCAAAGCAATCCTCACTTTACTGCATCTTTACCAAAGACGCTCAGATGCTGTTTTCGACCTCCTCTCGCCAAAAGAAGTGCATTTTAACACTTTTCATAGGTTAAGGTGCTATGTCCTTATCCAGGATTAAAAAAATATATAATATTTCAAAATTACTAAAAATTATGATTAAGATGAGAAACCTGTATTTTATGTCTCAAAGGCACTCATTGAAACAATAAAGCACGTTTTGAGCTTCTGTCGCTGAATTAGGCATCTTTCGACAACCAGTCCATGCCATCCACACTTTATTGCATCTTTACCAAAGACGCTCAAATGCTGTTGTCGACCTCCTCTCGCCAAAAGAAGTGCATTTTTACACTTTTCATAGGTTAAGATGCTATGTCCTTATCCAGGCTATAAAAATGCTTTAATATTTCAAAATTGCTAAAAAATTATGATTAAGATGAGAAACCTGTATTTTATGTCTCAAAGGCACTCACTGAAACAATAAAGCACGTTTTGAGCTTCTGTCGCTGAATTAGGCATCTTTCGACAACCAGTCAAAGCAATCGTCACTTTATTGCATCTTTACCAAAGACGCTCAGATGCTGTTTTCGACCTTCTCTCGCCAAAAGAAGTGCATTTTTACACTTTTCATAGGTTAAGATGCTATGTCCTTATCCAGGCTATAAAAATGCTTTAATATTTCAAAATTACTAAAAATTATGATTAAGATGAGAAACCTGTATTTTATGTCTCAAAGGCACTCATTGAAACAATAAAGCACGTTTTGAGCTTCTGTCGCTGAATTAGGCATCTTTCGACAAACAGTCCATGCCATCCACACTTTATTGCATCTTTACCAAAGACGCTCAAATGCTGTTGTCGACCTCCTCTCGCCAAAAGAAGTGCATTTTTACACTTTTCATAGGTTAAGATGCTATGTCCTTATCCAGGCTATAAAAATGCTTTAATATTTCAAAATTGCTAAAAAATTATGATTAAGATGAGAAACCTGTATTTTATGTCTCAAAGGCACTCATTGAAACAATAAAGCACGTTTTGAGCTTCTGTCGCTGAATTAGGCATCTTTCGACAACCAGTCAAAGCAATCCTCACTTTACTGCATCTTTACCAAAGACGCTCAGATGCTGTTTTCGACCTCCTCTCGCCAAAAGAAGTGCATTTTAACACTTTTCATAGGTTAAGGTGCTATGTCCTTATACAGGATTAAAAAAATATATAATATTTCAAAATTACTAAAAATTATGATTAAGATGAGAAACCTGTATTTTATGTCTCAAAGGCACTCATTGAAACAATAAAGCACGTTTTGAGCTTCTGTCGCTGAATTAGGCATCTTTCGACAACCAGTCCATGCCATCCACACTTTATTGCATCTTTACCAAAGACGCTCAAATGCTGTTGTCGACCTCCTCTCGCCAAAAGAAGTGCATTTTTACACTTTTCATAGATTAAGGTGCTATGTCCTTATCCAGGATTAAAAAAATATTCAATATTTCAAAATTACTAAAAATTATGATTAAGATGAGAAACCTGTATTTTATGTCTCAAAGGCACTCATTGAAACAATAAAGCACGTTTTGAGCTTCTGTCGCTGAATTAGGCATCTTTCGACAACCAGTCAAAGCAATCCTCACTTTACTGCATCTTTACCAAAGACGCTCAAATGCTGTTTTCGACCTCCTCTCGCCAAAAGAAGTGCATTTTAACACTTTTCATAGGTTAAGGTGCTATGTCCTTATCCAGGATTAAAAAAATATTTAATATTTCAAAATTACTAAAAATTATGATTAAGATGAGAAACCTGTATTTTATGTCTCAAAGGCACTCATTGAAACAATAAAGCACGTTTTGAGCTTCTGTCGCTGAATTAGGCATCTTTCGACAACCAGTCCATGCCATCCACACTTTATTGCATCTTTACCAAAGACGCTCAAATGCTGTTGTCGACCTCCTCTCGCCAAAAGAAGTGCATTTTTACACTTTTCATAGGTTAAGATGCTATGTCCTTATCCAGGCTATAAAAATGCTTTAATATTTCAAAATTGCTAAAAAATTATGATTAAGATGAGAAACCTGTATTTTATGTCTCAAAGGCACTCACTGAAACAATAAAGCACGTTTTGAGCTTCTGTCGCTGAATTAGGCATCTTTCGACAACCAGTCAAAGCAATCGTCACTTTATTGCATCTTTACCAAAGACGCTCAGATGCTGTTTTCGACCTTCTCTCGCCAAAAGAAGTGCATTTTTACACTTTTCATAGGTTAAGATGCTATGTCCTTATCCAGGCTATAAAATACTTTATTTCAAAATTACTAAAAATTATGATTAAGATGAGAAACCTGTATTTTATGTCTCAAAGGCACTCATTGAAACAATAAAGCACGTTTTGAGCTTCTGTCGCTGAATTAGGCATCTTTCGACAACCAGTCAAAGCAATCGTCACTTTACTGCATCTTTACCAAAGACGCTCAGATGCTGTTTTCGACCTTCTCTCGCCAAAAGAAGTGCATTTTTACACTTTTCATAGATTAAGATGCTATGTCCTTATCCAGGCTATAAAAATGCTTTAATATTTCAAAATTACTAAAAATTATGATTAAGATGAGAAACCTGTATTTTATGTCTCAAAGGCACTCATTGAAACAATAAAGCACGTTTTGAGCTTCTGTCGCTGAATTAGGCATCTTTCGACAAACAGTCCATGCCATCCACACTTTATTGCATCTTTACCAAAGACGCTCAAATGCTGTTTTCGACCTCCTCTCGCCAAAAGAAGTGCATTTTAACACTTTTCATAGGTTAAGGTGCTATGTCCTTATCCAGGCTATAAAATACTTTATTTCAAAATTACTAAAAATTATGATTAAGATGAGAAACCTGTATTTTATGTCTCAAAGGCACTCATTGAAACAATAAAGCACGTTTTGAGCTTCTGTCGCTGAATTAGGCATCTTTCGACAAACAGTCCATGCCATCCACACTTTATTGCATCTTTACCAAAGACGCTCAAATGCTGTTGTCGACCTCCTCTCGCCAAAAGAAGTGCATTTTTACACTTTTCATAGATTAAGGTGCTATGTCCTTATCCAGGATTAAAAAAATATTCAATATTTCAAAATTACTAAAAATTATGATTAAGATGAGAAACCTGTATTTTATGTCTCAAAGGCACTCATTGAAACAATAAAGCACGTTTTGAGCTTCTGTCGCTGAATTAGGCATCTTTCGACAACCAGTCAAAGCAATCCTCACTTTAATGCATCTTTACCAAAGACGCTCAAATGCTGTTTTCGACCTCCTCTCGCCAAAAGAAGTGCATTTTAACACTTTTCATAGATTAAGGTGCTATGTCCTTATCCAGGCTATAAAATACTTTAATATTTCAAAATTACTAAAAATTATGATTAAGATGAGAAACCTGTATTTTATGTCTCAAAGGCACTCATTGAAACAATAAAGCACGTTTTGAGCTTCTGTCGCTGAATTAGGCATCTTTCGACAAACAGTCCATGCCATCCACACTTTATTGCATCTTTACCAAAGACGCTCAGATGCTGTTTTCGACCTCCTCTCGCCAAAAGAAGTGCATTTTAACACTTTTCATAGGTTAAGGTGCTATGTCCTTATCCAGGCTATAAAAATGCTTTAATATTTCAAAATTACTAAAAAATTATGATTAAGATGAGAAACCTGTATTTTATGTCTCAAAGGCACTCATTGAAACAATAAAGCACGTTTTGAGCTTCTGTCGCTGAATTAGGCATCTTTCGACAAACAGTCAAAGCAATCCTCACTTTACTGCATCTTTACCAAAGACGCTCAGATGCTGTTTTCGACCTCCTCTCGCCAAAAGAAGTGCATTTTTACACTTTTCATAGGTTAAGGTGCTATGTCCTTATCCAGGCTATAAAATACTTTAATATTTCAAAATTGCTAAAAATTATGATTAAGATGAGAAACCTGTATTTTATGTCTCAAAGGCACTCATTGAAACAATAAAGCACGTTTTGAGCTTCTGTCGCTGAATTAGGCATCTTTCGACAACCAGTCAAAGCAATCGTCACTTTATTGCATCTTTACCAAAGACGCTCAGATGCTGTTTTCGACCTTCTCTCGCCAAAAGAAGTGCATTTTTACACTTTTCATAGGTTAAGATGCTATGTCCTTATCCAGGCTATAAAAATGCTTTAATATTTCAAAATTACTAAAAATTATGATTAAGATGAGAAACCTGTATTTTATGTCTCAAAGGCACTCATTGAAACAATAAAGCACGTTTTGAGCTTCTGTCGCTGAATTAGGCATCTTTCGACAAACAGTCCATGCCATCCACACTTTATTGCATCTTTACCAAAGACGCTCAAATGCTGTTGTCGACCTCCTCTCGCCAAAAGAAGTGCATTTTTACACTTTTCATAGGTTAAGATGCTATGTCCTTATCCAGGCTATAAAAATGCTTTAATATTTCAAAATTACTAAAAAATTATGATTAAGATGAGAAACCTGTATTTTATGTCTCAAAGGCACTCATTGAAACAATAAAGCACGTTTTGAGCTTCTGTCGCTGAATTAGGCATCTTTCGACAAACAGTCCATGCCATCCACACTTTATTGCAGCTTTACCAAAGACGCTCAGATGCTGTTTTCGACCTCCTCTCGCCAAAAGAAGTGCATTTTAACACTTTTCATAGGTTAAGGTGCTATGTCCTTATCCAGGATTAAAAAAATATTTAATATTTCAAAATTACTAAAAATTATGATTAAGATGAGAAACCTGTATTTTATGTCTCAAAGGCACTCATTGAAACAATAAAGCACGTTTTGAGCTTCTGTCGCTGAATTAGGCATCTTTCGACAACCAGTCAAAGCAATCCTCACTTTACTGCATCTTTACCAAAGACGCTCAAATGCTGTTTTCGACCTCCTCTCGCCAAAAGAAGTGCATTTTTACACTTTTCATAGGTTAAGGTGCTATGTCCTTATCCAGGCTATAAAATACTTTAATATTTCAAAATTACTAAAAAATTATGATTAAGATGAGAAACCTGTATTTTATGTCTCAAAGGCACTCATTGAAACAATAAAGCACGTTTTGAGCTTCTGTCGCTGAATTAGGCATCTTTCGACAACCAGTCAAAGCAATCCTCACTTTACTGCATCTTTACCAAAGACGCTCAGATGCTGTTTTCGACCTCCTCTCGCCAAAAGAAGTGCATTTTAACACTTTTCATAGGTTAAGGTGCTATGTCCTTATCCAGGATTAAAAAAATATATAATATTTCAAAATTACTAAAAATTATGATTAAGATGAGAAACCTGTATTTTATGTCTCAAAGGCACTCATTGAAACAATAAAGCACGTTTTGAGCTTCTGTCGCTGAATTAGGCATCTTTCGACAACCAGTCCATGCCATCCACACTTTATTGCATCTTTACCAAAGACGCTCAAATGCTGTTGTCGACCTCCTCTCGCCAAAAGAAGTGCATTTTTACACTTTTCATAGGTTAAGATGCTATGTCCTTATCCAGGCTATAAAAATGCTTTAATATTTCAAAATTGCTAAAAAATTATGATTAAGATGAGAAACCTGTATTTTATGTCTCAAAGGCACTCACTGAAACAATAAAGCACGTTTTGAGCTTCTGTCGCTGAATTAGGCATCTTTCGACAACCAGTCAAAGCAATCCTCACTTTATTGCATCTTTACCAAAGACGCTCAGATGCTGTTTTCGACCTTCTCTCGCCAAAAGAAGTGCATTTTTACACTTTTCATAGGTTAAGATGCTATGTCCTTATCCAGGCTATAAAAATGCTTTAATATTTCAAAATTACTAAAAATTATGATTAAGATGAGAAACCTGTATTTTATGTCTCAAAGGCACTCATTGAAACAATAAAGCACGTTTTGAGCTTCTGTCGCTGAATTAGGCATCTTTCGACAAACAGTCCATGCCATCCACACTTTATTGCATCTTTACCAAAGACGCTCAAATGCTGTTGTCGACCTCCTCTCGCCAAAAGAAGTGCATTTTTACACTTTTCATAGGTTAAGATGCTATGTCCTTATCCAGGCTATAAAAATGCTTTAATATTTCAAAATTGCTAAAAAATTATGATTAAGATGAGAAACCTGTATTTTATGTCTCAAAGGCACTCATTGAAACAATAAAGCACGTTTTGAGCTTCTGTCGCTGAATTAGGCATCTTTCGACAAACAGTCCATGCCATCCACACTTTATTGCATCTTTACCAAAGACGCTCAGATGCTGTTTTCGACCTCCTCTCGCCAAAAGAAGTGCATTTTTACACTTTTCATAGGTTAAGATGCTATGTCCTTATCCAGGCTATAAAAATGCTTTAATATTTCAAAATTGCTAAAAAATTATGATTAAGATGAGAAACCTGTATTTTATGTCTCAAAGGCACTCATTGAAACAATAAAGCACGTTTTGAGCTTCTGTCGCTGAATTAGGCATCTTTCGACAACCAGTCAAAGCAATCCTCACTTTACTGCATCTTTACCAAAGACGCTCAGATGCTGTTTTCGACCTCCTCTCGCCAAAAGAAGTGCATTTTTACACTTTTCATAGGTTAAGGTGCTATGTCCTTATCCAGGCTATAAAATACTTTAATATTTCAAAATTACTAAAAATTATGATTAAGATGAGAAACCTGTATTTTATGTCTCAAAGGCACTCATTGAAACAATAAAGCACGTTTTGAGCTTCTGTCGCTGAATTAGGCATCTTTCGACAACCAGTCAAAGCAATCCTCACTTTACTGCATCTTTACCAAAGACGCTCAAATGCTGTTTTCGACCTCCTCTCGCCAAAAGAAGTGCATTTTAACACTTTTCATAGGTTAAGGTGCTATGTCCTTATCCAGGATTAAAAAAATATTTAATATTTCAAAATTACTAAAAATTATGATTAAGATGAGAAACCTGTATTTTATGTCTCAAAGGCACTCATTGAAACAATAAAGCACGTTTTGAGCTTCTGTCGCTGAATTAGGCATCTTTCGACAACCAGTCCATGCCATCCACACTTTATTGCATCTTTACCAAAGACGCTCAAATGCTGTTGTCGACCTCCTCTCGCCAAAAGAAGTGCATTTTTACACTTTTCATAGGTTAAGATGCTATGTCCTTATCCAGGCTATAAAAATGCTTTAATATTTCAAAATTGCTAAAAAATTATGATTAAGATGAGAAACCTGTATTTTATGTCTCAAAGGCACTCATTGAAACAATAAAGCACGTTTTGAGCTTCTGTCGCTGAATTAGGCATCTTTCGACAAACAGTCCATGCCATCCACACTTTATTGCATCTTTACCAAAGACGCTCAGATGCTGTTTTCGACCTCCTCTCGCCAAAAGAAGTGCATTTTAACACTTTTCATAGGTTAAGGTGCTATGTCCTTATCCAGGCTATAAAATACTTTAATATTTCAAAATTGCTAAAAAATATGATTAAGATGAGAAACCTGTATTTTATGTCTCAAAGGCACTCATTGAAACAATAAAGCACGTTTTGAGCTTCTGTCGCTGAATTAGGCATCTTTCGACAAACAGTCCATGCCATCCACACTTTATTGCATCTTTACCAAAGACGCTCAAATGCTGTTTTCGACCTCCTCTCGCCAAAAGAAGTGCATTTTAACACTTTTCATAGGTTAAGGTGCTATGTCCTTATCCAGGCTATAAAATACTTTATTTCAAAATTACTAAAAATTATGATTAAGATGAGAAACCTGTATTTTATGTCTCAAAGGCACTCATTGAAACAATAAAGCACGTTTTGAGCTTCTGTCGCTGAATTAGGCATCTTTCGACAAACAGTCCATGCCATCCACACTTTATTGCATCTTTACCAAAGACGCTCAGATGCTGTTTTCGACCTCCTCTCGCCAAAAGAAGTGCATTTTAACACTTTTCATAGGTTAAGGTGCTATGTCCTTATCCAGGCTATAAAAATGCTTTAATATTTCAAAATTACTAAAAAATTATGATTAAGATGAGAAACCTGTATTTTATGTCTCAAAGGCACTCATTGAAACAATAAAGCACGTTTTGAGCTTCTGTCGCTGAATTAGGCATCTTTCGACAAACAGTCAAAGCAATCCTCACTTTACTGCATCTTTACCAAAGACGCTCAGATGCTGTTTTCGACCTCCTCTCGCCAAAAGAAGTGCATTTTTACACTTTTCATAGGTTAAGGTGCTATGTCCTTATCCAGGCTATAAAATACTTTAATATTTCAAAATTGCTAAAAATTATGATTAAGATGAGAAACCTGTATTTTATGTCTCAAAGGCACTCATTGAAACAATAAAGCACGTTTTGAGCTTCTGTCGCTGAATTAGGCATCTTTCGACAACCAGTCAAAGCAATCGTCACTTTATTGCATCTTTACCAAAGACGCTCAGATGCTGTTTTCGACCTTCTCTCGCCAAAAGAAGTGCATTTTTACACTTTTCATAGGTTAAGATGCTATGTCCTTATCCAGGCTATAAAAATGCTTTAATATTTCAAAATTACTAAAAATTATGATTAAGATGAGAAACCTGTATTTTATGTCTCAAAGGCACTCATTGAAACAATAAAGCACGTTTTGAGCTTCTGTCGCTGAATTAGGCATCTTTCGACAAACAGTCCATGCCATCCACACTTTATTGCATCTTTACCAAAGACGCTCAGATGCTGTTTTCGACCTCCTCTCGCCAAAAGAAGTGCATTTTAACACTTTTCATAGGATAAGGTGCTATGTCCTTATCCAGGCTATAAAATACTTTATTTCAAAATTACTAAAAATTATGATTAAGATGAGAAACCTGTATTTTATGTCTCAAAGGCACTCATTGAAACAATAAAGCACGTTTTGAGCTTCTGTCGCTGAATTAGGCATCTTTCGACAACCAGTCAAAGCAATCGTCACTTTACTGCATCTTTACCAAAGACGCTCAGATGCTGTTTTCGACCTTCTCTCGCCAAAAGAAGTGCATTTTTACACTTTTCATAGATTAAGATGCTATGTCCTTATCCAGGCTATAAAAATGCTTTAATATTTCAAAATTACTAAAAATTATGATTAAGATGAGAAACCTGTATTTTATGTCTCAAAGGCACTCATTGAAACAATAAAGCACGTTTTGAGCTTCTGTCGCTGAATTAGGCATCTTTCGACAAACAGTCCATGCCATCCACACTTTATTGCATCTTTACCAAAGACGCTCAAATGCTGTTTTCGACCTCCTCTCGCCAAAAGAAGTGCATTTTAACACTTTTCATAGGTTAAGGTGCTATGTCCTTATCCAGGCTATAAAATACTTTATTTCAAAATTACTAAAAATTATGATTAAGATGAGAAACCTGTATTTTATGTCTCAAAGGCACTCATTGAAACAATAAAGCACGTTTTGAGCTTCTGTCGCTGAATTAGGCATCTTTCGACAAACAGTCCATGCCATCCACGCTATATGAACTTTACTGCACGTTTTGAGCTTCTCTCGCTGAATTAGGCATGTTTGGACAAACAGTCCATGCCATCCACACTTTATTGCATCTTTACCAAAGACGCTCAAATGCTGTTGTCGACCTCCTCTCGCCAAAAGAAGTGCATTTTTACACTTTTCATAGGTTAAGGTGCTATGTCCTTTTCCAGGATTCAAAAATGCTTTAATATGTCAAAATTACTAAAAATTACGATTTAGATGAGAATCCTGTATTTTATGTCTCAAAGGCACTCATTGAAACAATAAAGCACGTTTTGAGCTTCTGTCGCTGAATTAGGCATCTTTCGACAAACAGTCCATGCCATCCACACTTTATTGCATCTTTACCAAAGACGCTCAGATGCTGTTTTCGACCTCCTCTCGCCAAAAGAAGTGCATTTTAACACTTTTCATAGGTTAAGATGCTATGTCCTTATCCAGGCTATAAAAATGCTTTAATATTTCAAAATTACTAAAAATTATGATTAAGATGAGAAACCTGTATTTTATGTCTCAAAGGCACTCATTGAAACAATAAAGCACGTTTTGAGCTTCTGTCGCTGAATTAGGCATCTTTCGACAACCAGTCAAAGCAATCCTCACTTTACTGCATCTTTACCAAAGACGCTCAAATGCTGTTTTCGACCTCCTCTCGCCAAAAGAAGTGCATTTTAACACTTTTCATAGGTTAAGGTGCTATGTCCTTATCCAGGCTATAAAAATGCTTTAATATTTCAAAATTACTAAAAAATTATGATTAAGATGAGAAACCTGTATTTTATGTCTCAAAGGCACTCATTGAAACAATAAAGCACGTTGTGAGCTTCTCTAACTGAATTAGGCATCTTTCGTCAAGTATAACAGTACACGCTATATGAACTTTACTGCATCTTTACCAAAGACGCTCAAATGCTGTTTTCGACCTCCTCTCGCCAAAAGAAGTGCATTTTAACACTTTTCATAGGTTAAGGTGCTATGTCTTTTCCCAGGATTCAAAAATGATTTAATATGCCAAAATTATAATTCAGATGAAAAACCTGTATCTTATGTCTCAAAGTCTCAAAGCACGTTTTGAGCTTCTCTCGCTGAATTAGGCATTTTTCGACAATTTTGACATCACACGCTATATGAACTTTACTGCATTTTTACCAAAGACGCTCATCTGCTGTTTTCGACCTCCTCTGTAGGATTCAAAAATGATTTAATAGGTCAAAATTACAAGAAATTATTCTTTCCCTGTTGTGAAAAATCGTGTTAAAAAACTGAAATCGACCTGAAATCTGTATTTGAGTATCCACCCCCCCGTCGACAAAAAACAGGGTCAAAAACTGAAGTCATAAAATGACCAAAAATCGACCTGAAATCTTTATCTGAGAACCACCCCGGCCCTGTCGTGAAATATCGGGGTCAAAAACTGAAGTCCGAAATCGACGTGAAATCGGAATTTGAGAAACCACCCCCCCTGTCGTCAAAAAACAGGCCCTGTCGTGAAATATCGGGGTCAAAAACTGAAGTCAGAAATCGACCTGTAATCTGAATTTGAGAACCACCCCCCCGTCGTCAAAAAAATAGGGTCAAAAACTGAAGTCAGAAAATTATCAAAAATTGACCTGAAATCTGAATTTCAGAAACCACCTCCCCTGTCGTCAAAAAACAGGGTCAAAAACTGAAGTCAGAAAATTACCAAAAATCGACCTGAAATCTGTATTTGAGTATCCACCCCCCCCGTCGACAAAAAACAGGGTCAAAAACTGAAGTCATAAAATGACCAAAAATCGACCTGAAATCTTTATCTGAGAACCACCCCGGCCCTGTCGTGAATTATCGGGGTCAAAAACTGAAGTCCGAAATCGACCTGAAATCTGAATTTCAGAAACCACCCCCCCGTCGTCAAAAAACAGGGTCAAAAACTGAAGTCAAGAAATTAACAAAAATCGACCTGAAATCTGTATTTGAGAACCACCCCGGCCCTGTTGTGAAATATTGGGGTCAAAAACTGAATTCAGAAAATTACCAGAAATCGACCTGAAATCTGAATTTGAGATCCACCCTGTGGTGAGATATCGGGGTCAAATACTGAAGTCAGAAATTGACCTGAAATCTGAATTTGAGAAACCACCTCCCCTGTCGTCAAAAAACAGGGTCAAAATCTGAAGTCAGAAAATTAAGAAAAATCGAACTGAAATCTGTATTTGAGAATCACCCCGGCCCTGTCGTCAAATATCGGGGTCAAAAACTGAAGTCAGAAATCCACCCTCAAATCTGAATTTTAGAAACCACCCCCTCTGTCAGCAAAAAACAGGGTCAAAAACTGATGTCAGAATGTTACCAAAAATCGACCTGAAATCTGTATTTGAGAACCACCCCGGCCCTGTCGTGAAATATTGGGGTCAAAAACTGAAGTCAGAAATCGACCTGTAATCTGAATTTGAGAAACCACCCCCCCGTCGTCAAAAAACAGGGTCAAAAACTGAAGTCAGAAAATGACCAAAAATCGACCTGAAATCTGTTTTTGAGAACCACCCCGGCCCTGTCGTGAAATATCGGGGTCAAAAACTGAAGTCAGAAATCCACCCTCAAATCTGAATTTTAGAAACAACCCCCTCTGTCGGCAAAAAACAAGGTCAAAAAATGAAGTCAGAAAATTACCAAAAATCGACCTGAAATCGGAATTTGAGAAACCACCCCCCCTGTCGTCAAAAAACAGGCCCTGTCGTGAAATATCGGGGTCAAGAACTGAAGTCAGAAATCGACCTGAAATCTGAATTTGAGAAACCACCCCCCCTGTCGGCAAAAAACAGGGTCAGAAACCGATGTCAGAAAATGACCAAAAATCGACCTGAAATCTGAATTTGAGAAACCACCCCCCCTGTCGGCAAAAAACAGGGTCAAAAACTGAAGTCAGAAAATTACCAAATATCGACCTGAAATCTGAATTTGAGAACCACCCCGGCCCTGTCGTGAAAAATCGGGGTCAAAAACTGAAGTCAGAAATCGACCTGAAATCTGAATTTGAGAACCACCCCGGCCCTGTCGTGAAATATCGGGGTCAAAAACTGAAGTCAGAAAATTAAGAAAAATCGACCTGAAATCTGTATTTGAGAACCACCCCGGCCCTGTCGTGAAATATCGGGGTCAAAAACTGAAGTCAGAAATCCACCCTCAAATCTTAATTTGAGAAACCACCCCCCCCGTCGTCAAAAAACAGGGTCAAAAATTGAAGTCAGAATATTACCAAAAATCGACCTGAAATCTGAATTTGAGAACCACCCTGTCGTGAAATATCGGGGTCAAAAAATGAAGTCAGAAATCGACCTGAAATCTGAATGTGAGAAACCTCCCCCCCTGTTGTCAAAAAACAGGGTCAATAACTGAAGTCAGAAAATTACCAAAAATCAACCTGTAATCTGTATTTGAAAACCACCCCTGCCCTGTCGTGAAATATCGGGTTCAAAAACTGAAGTCAGAAAATTAAGAAAAATCGACCTGAAATCTGTATTTGAGAACCACCCCGGCTCTGTCGTGAAATTTTGGGGTCAAAAACTGAAGTTAGGAGTCGACCTGAAATCTGAATTTGAGAAACCACCCCCCCTGTCGGCAAAAAAAAGGGTCAAAAATTGAAGTCAGAAAATTACCAAAAATCGACCTGAAATCTGAATTTGAGAAACCACCCCCCCTGTCGTCAAAAAACAGGCCCTGTCGTGAAATATCGGGGTCAAAAACTGAAGTCAGAAATCGACCTGAAATCTGAATTTGAGAAACCACCCCCCTTGTCGTCAAAAAACAGGGTCAAAAACTGAAGTCAAAAAATTACCAAAAATCGACCTGAAATCTGAATTTGAGAAACCACCCCCCCTGTCGGCAAAATACAGGGTCAAAAACTGAAGTCAGAGAATTAAGAAAAATCGACCTGTAATCTGAATTTGAGAAACCACCCCCCCGTCGGCAGAAAACAGGGTCAAAAACTGAAGTCAGAAACTGACCAAAAATCGACCTGAAATCTGTATTTGAGAACCAACACGGCCCTGTCGTGAAATTTTGGGGTCAAAAAGTGAAGTCAGAAATCCACCCTCAAATCTGAATTTAAGAAACCACCCCCCCTGTCGGCAAAAAACAGGGTCAAAAACTGAAGTCAGAAAATTGCCAAAAATTGACCTGAAATCTGTATTTGAGAAACCACCCCCCGTCGGCAAAAAACAGGGTCAAAAACTGAAGTCAGTAAATTAAGAAAAATCGAACTGAAATCTGTATTTGAGAACCACCCCGGCCCTGTCGTGAAATATCGGGGTCAAATACTGAAGTCAGAAAATTACCCTCAAATCTGAATTTGAGAAACCACCCCCCCTGTCGGCAAAAAACAGGGTCAAAAACTGAAGTCAGAAATCGACCTGAAATCTGTATTTGAGAACCACCCCGGCCCTGTCGTGAAATATCGGGGTCAAAAACTGAAGTCAGAAATCGACCTGAAATCTGTCTTTGAGAACCACCCCGGCCCTGTCGTGAAATATCGTGGTCAAAAACTGAAGTCAGTAAATTAAGAAAAATCGACCTGAAATCTGAATGTGAGAACCACCCCGGCCCTGTCGTGAAATATCGGGGTCAAGAACTGAAGTCAGAAATCCACCCTCAAATCTGAATTTGAGAAACCACCCCTCCTGTCTGCAAAAAACAGGGTCAAAAACTGAAGTCAGTAAATTAAGAAAAATCGACCTGAAATCTGAATTTGAGAAACCACCCCCCCTGTCGTCAAAAAACAGGCCCTGTCGTGAAATATCGGGGTCAAGAACTGAAGTCAGAAATCGACCTGAAATCTGAATTTGAGAAACCACCCCTCCTGTCGGCAAAAAACAGGGTCAAAAACTGAAGTCAGAAAATTGAGAAAAATCGAACTGAAATCTGTATTTGAGAAACCACCCCCCCTGTCGTCAAAAAACAGGCCCTGTCGTGAAATATCGGGGTCAAGAACTGAAGTCAGAAATCGACCTGAAATCTGAATTTGAGAAACCACCCCCCTTGTCGTCAAAAAACAGGGTCAAAAACTGAAGTCAAAAAATTACCAAAAATCGACCTGAAATCTGAATTTGAGAAACCACCCCCCCTGTCGGCAAAAAACAGGGTCAAAAACTGAAGTCAGAGAATTAAGAAAAATCGACCTGTAATCTGAATTTGAGAAACCACCCCCCCGTCGGCAGAAAACAGGGTCAAAAACTGAAGTCAGAAACTGACCAAAAATCGACCTGAAATCTGTATTTGAGAACCAACACGGCCCTGTCGTGAAATTTTGGGGTCAAAAAGTGAAGTCAGAAATCCACCCTCAAATCTGAATTTAAGAAACCACCCCCCCTGTCGGCAAAAAACAGGGTCAAAAACTGAAGTCAGAAAATTGCCAAAAATTGACCTGAAATCTGTATTTGAGAAACCACCCCCAGTCGGCAAAAAACAGGGTCAAAAACTGAAGTCAGTAAATTAAGAAAAATCGAACTGAAATCTGTATTTGAGAACCACCCCGGCCCTGTCGTGAAATATCGGGGTCAAATACTGAAGTCAGAAAATTACCCTCAAATCTGAATTTGAGAAACCACCCCCCCTGTCGGCAAAAAACAGGGTCAAAAACTGAAGTCAGAAATCGACCTGAAATCTGTATTTGAGAACCACCCCGGCCCTGTCGTGAAATATCGGGGTCAAAAACTGAAGTCAGAAATCGACCTGAAATCTGTCTTTGAGAACCACCCCGGCCCTGTCGTGAAATATCGTGGTCAAAAACTGAAGTCAGTAAATTAAGAAAAATCGACCTGAAATCTGAATGTGAGAACCACCCCGGCCCTGTCGTGAAATATCGGGGTCAAGAACTGAAGTCAGAAATCCACCCTCAAATCTGAATTTGAGAAACCACCCCTCCTGTCTGCAAAAAACAGGGTCAAAAACTGAAGTCAGTAAATTAAGAAAAATCGACCTGAAATCTGAATTTGAGAAACCACCCCCCCTGTCGTCAAAAAACAGGCCCTGTCGTGAAATATCGGGGTCAAGAACTGAAGTCAGAAATCGACCTGAAATCTGAATTTGAGAAACCACCCCTCCTGTCGGCAAAAAACAGGGTCAAAAACTGAAGTCAGAAAATTGAGAAAAATCGAACTGAAATCTGTATTTGAGAAACCACCCCCCCTGTCGTCAAAAAACAGGCCCTGTCGTGAAATATCGGGGTCAAGAACTGAAGTCAGAAATCGACCTGAAATCTGAATTTGAGAAACCACCCCTCCTGTCGTGAAATATCGGGGTCAAAAACTGAAGTCAGAAATCGACCTTAAATCTGAATTTGAGAAACCACCCCCACTGTCGTCAATAAACAGCGTCAAAAAAGGAAGTCAGAAAATTACCAAAAATCGACCTGAAATCTGTATTTGAGAACCACGCCGGCCCTCTCGTGAAATATCGGGGTCAAAAACTGAAGTCAGAAATCTACCCTCAAATCTGAATTTTAGAAACCACCCCCTCTGTCGGCAAAAAACAGGTTCAAAAACTGAAGTCAGAAAATTACCAAAAATCGACGTGAAATCTGAATTTGAGAAACCACCCCCCCTGTCGTCAAAAAACAGGCCCTGTCATGAAATATCGGGGTCAAAAACTGAAGTCAGAAATCGACCTGTAATCTGAATTTGAGAACCACCCCCCCGTCGTCAAAAAAATAGGGTCAAAAACTGAAGTCAGAAAATTATCAAAAATTGACCTGAAATCTGAATTTCAGAAACCACCTCCCCTGTCGTCAAAAAACAGGGTCAAAAACTGAAGTCAGAAAATTACCAAAAATCGACCTGAAATCTGAATTTGAGTATCCACCCCCCCCGTCGACAAAAAACAGGGTCAAAAACTGAAGTCATAAAATGACCAAAAATCGACCTGAAATCTTTATCTGAGAACCACCCCGGCCCTGTCGTGAAATATCGGGGTCAAAAACTGAAGTCCGAAATCGACCTGAAATCTGAATTTCAGAAACCACCCCCCCGTCGTCAAAAAACAGGGTCAAAAATTGAAGTCAAGAAATTACCAAAAATCGACCTGAAATCTGTATTTGAGATCCACCCTGTGGTGACATATCGGGGTCAAATACTGAAGTCAGAAATTGACCTGAAATCTGAATTTGAGAAACCACCTCCCCTGTCGTCAAAAAACAGGGTCAAAATCTGAAGTCAGAAAATTACCAAAAATCGACCTGAAATCTGTATTTGAGTATCCACCCCCCCTGTCGACAAAAAACAGGGTCAAAAACTGAAGTCAGAAAATTACCAAAAATCGACCTGAAATCTGTATTTGAGAAACACCCCGGCCCTGTCGTGAAATATCGGGGTCAAAAACTGAAGTCAGAAATCCACCCTCAAATCTGAATTTGAGAAACCACCTCCCCTGTCGTCAAAAAACAGGGTCAAAAACTGAAGTCAGAAAATTACCAAAAATCGACCTGAAATCTGTACTTGAGTATCCACCCCCCCTGTCGACAAAAAACAGGGTCAAAAACCAAAGTCAGAAAATTACCAAAAATCGACCTGAAATCTGTATTTGAGAACCACCCCGGCCCTGTCGTGAAATATCGGGGTCAAAAACTGAAGTCAGAAATCCACCCTCAAATCTGAATTTCAGAAACCACCCCCTCTGTCGGCAAAAAACAGGGTCAAAAACTGATGTCAGAATGTTACCAAAAATCGACCTGAAATCTGTCGACCAAAAATCGACCTGAAATCTTTATCTGAGAACCACCCCGGCCCTGTTGTGAAATATCGGGGTCAAAAACTGAATTCAGAAAATTACCAGAAATCGACCTGAAATCTGTATTTGAGATCCACCCTGTGGTGACATATCGGGGTCAAATACTGAAGTCAGAAATTGACCTGAAATCTGAATTTGAGAAACCACCTCCCCGTAGTCAAAAAACAGGGTCAAAAACTGATATCAGAATGTTACCAAAAATCGACCTGAAATCTGTATTTGAGAACCACCCCGGCCCTGTCGTGAAATATCGGGGTCAAAAACTGAAGTCAGAAAATTAAGAAAAATCGACCTGAAATCTGTATTTGAGAACCACCCCGGGCCTGTCGTGAAATATCGGGGTCAAAAACTGAAGTCAGAAATCGACCTGAAATCTGAATTTGAGAACCACCCCCCCGTCGTCAAAAAACAGGGTCAAAAACTGAAGTCATAAAATTACCAAAAATCGACCTGAAATCTTTATCTGAGAACCACCCCGGCCCTGTCGTGAAATATCGGGGTCAAAAACTGAAGTCAGAAATCGACCTGAAATCTGTATTTGAGAAACCACCCCTCCTGTCGGCAAAAAACAGGGTCAAAAACTGAAGTCAGAAAATTGAGAAAAATCGAACTGAAATCTGTATTTGAGATCCACCCTGTGGTGACATATCGGGGTCAAATACTGAAGTCAGAAATCGACCTGAAATCTGAATTTGAGAAACCACCCCCCCTGTCGTCAAAAAACAGGCCCTGTCGTGAAATATCGGGGTCAAAAACTGAAGCCAGAAATCCACCCTCAAATCTGAATTTTAGAAACCACCCCCTCTGTCGGCAAAAAACAGGGTCAAAAACTGAAGTCAGAAAATTACCAAAAATCGACCTGAAATCTGTTTTTGAGAACCACCCCGGCCCTGTCGTGAAATATCGGGGTCAAAAACTGAAGTCAGAAAATTACCAAAAATCGACCGGAAATCTGAATTTGAGAACCACCCCGGCCCTGTCGTGAAATATCGGGGTCAAAAACTGAAATCAGAAAATTACCAAAAATCGACCTGAAATCTGAATTTGAGAACCACCCTGTCGTGAAATATCTGGGTCAAAAACTGAAGTCAGAAATCGACCTGAAATCTGAATGTGAGAAACCACCCCCCCTGTCGTGAAATATCGGGGTCAAAAACTGAAGTCAGAAATCGACTTGAAATCGGAATTTTAGAAACCACCCCCTCTGTCGGCAAAAAACAGGGTCAAAAACTGAAGTCAGAAATCGACCTGAAATCTGAATTTGAGAACCACCCCGGCCCTGTCGTGAAATATCGGGGTCAAAAACTGAAGTCAGAAATCCACCCTCAAATCTGTATTTGAGAACCACCCCGGCCCTGTCGTGAAATATCAGGGTCAAAAACTGAAGTCAGAAATCGACCTGAAATCTGAATTTGAGAAACCACCCCCCCTGTCGGCAAAAAAAAGGGTCAAAAACTGAAGTCAGAAAATTAAGAAAAATCGACCTGAAATCTGTGTTTGAGAACCACCCCGGCCCTGTCGTGAAATATCGGGGTCAAAAACTGAAGTCAGAAATCCACCCTCAAATCTGTATTTGAGAACCACCCCGGCCCTGTCGTGAAATATCAGGGTCAAAAACTGAAGTCAGAAATCGACCTGAAATCTGAATTTAAGAAACCACCCCCCCTGTCGGCAAAAAACAGGGTCAAAAACTGAAGTCAGAAAATTACCAAAAATCGACCTGAAATCTGTATTTGAGAACCACCCCGGCCCTGTCGTCAAAAAACAGGGTCAAAAACTGAATTCAGAAAATGAAGAAAAATCGACCTGAAATCTGAATTTGAGAAACCACCCCCCCTGTCGGCAAAAAATAGGGTCAAAAACTGAAGTCAGAGAATTAAGAAAAATAGACCTGAAATCTGTATTTGAGAACCACCCCCGGCCCTGTCGTGAAATATCGGGGTCAAAAACTGAAGTCAGAAATCGACCTGAAATCTGTATTTGAGACCCACCCCGGCCCTGTCGTGAAATATCGGGGTCAAAAACTGAAGTCAGAAATCCACCCTCAAATCTGAATTTGAGAAACCACCCCCCCTGTCGGCAGAAAACAGAGTCAATAACTGAAGTCAGAAAATTACCAAAAATCGACCTGAAATCTGTATTTGAAAACCACCCCGGCCCTGTCGTGAAATATCGGGGTCAAAAACTGAAGTCAGAAATCGACTTGAAATCGGAATTTTAGAAACCACCCCCTCTGTCGTCAAAAAACAGGGTCAAAAACTGAAGTCAGAAAATGAAGAAAAATCGACCTGAAATCTGTATTTGAGAACCACCCCGGCCCTGTCGTGAAATATCGGGGTCAAAAACTGAAGTCAGAAATCCACCCTCAAATCTGTATTTGAGAACCACCCCGGCCCTGTCGTGAAATATCAGGGTCAAAAACTGAAGTCAGAAATCCACCCTCAAATCTGTATTTGAGAACCACCCCGGCCCTGTCGTGAAATATCGGGGTCAAAAACTGAAATCAGAAAATTAAGAAAAATCAACCTGACATCTGTATTCGAGAATCACCCCGGCCCTGTCGTGAAATATCGGGGTCAAAAACTGAAGTCAGAAATCGACCTGAAATCTGAATTTGAGAAACCACCCCCCCGTCGTCAAAAAACAGGGTCAAAAACTGAAGTCAGAAAATTACCAAAAATCGACCTGAAATCTGTATTTGAGAACCACCCCAGCCCTGTCGTGAAATATCGGGGTCAAAAACTGAAGTCAGAAATCGACCTGAAATCTGAGTTTGAGTAACCACCCCCCCCGTCGGCAAAAAACAGGGTCAAAAACTGAAGTCAGAAAATTAAGTAAAATCGACATGAAATCTAAATTTGATAAACAGGGTCAAAAACTGAAGTCAGAAAATTAAGAAAAATCAACCTGAAATCTGTATTTGACAACCACCCCGGCCCTGTCGTGAAAAATCGGGGTCAAAAACTGAAGTCAGAAATCGACCTGAAATCTGAATTTGAGAAACCACCCCCCCCGTCGGCAAAAAACAGGGTCAAAAACTGAAGTCAGAAAATTAAGTAAAATCGACATGAAATCTAAATTTGATAAACAGGGTCAAAAACTGAAGTCAGAAAATTAAGAAAAATCAACCTGAAATCTGTATTTGAGAACCACCCCGGCCCTGTCGTGAAATATCGGGGTCAAAAACTGAAGTCAGAAATCGACCTGAAATCTGAATTTGAGTAACCCTGTCGGCAAAAAACAGGGTCAAAAAATGAAGTCAGAAAATTACCAAAAATCGGCCTGAAATCTGTATTTGAGAACCACCCCGGCCCCGTCGTCAAAAAACAGGGTCAAAAACTGAAGTCAGAATATTACCAAAAATCGACCTGAAACCTGAATTTGAGAGCCACCCTGTCGTGAAATATTGGGGTCAAAAACTGAAGTCAGAAATCGACCTGAAATCTGAATTTGAGTAACCACCCCCCCCTGTCGGCAAAAAAAAGGGTCAGTAACTGAAGTCAGAAAATTACCAAAAATCGGCCTGAAATCTGAATTTGAGAAACCACCCCCCCTGTCGGCAAAAAACAGTGTCAAAAACTGAAGCCAGAAAATTAAGAAAAATCGACTTGAAATCTGAATTTGAGAAACAGGGTCAAAAACTGAAGTCAGAAAATTACCAAAAATCGGCCTGAAATCTGTATTTGACAACCACCCCGGCCCTGTCGTGAAATATCGGGGTCAAAAACTGAAGGCAGAAAGTTAAGAAAAATCAACCTGAAATCTGTATTCGAGAACCACCCCGGCCCTGTCGTGAAATATCGGGGTCAAAAACTGAAGTCAGAAATCGACCTGAAATCTGAATTTGAGAAACCACCCCCCCGTCGTCAAAAAACAGGGTCAAAACCTGAATTCAGAAAATTACCAAAAATCGACCTGAAATCTGTATTTGAGAAACAACCCCCCTGTCGTCAAAAAACAGGGTCAAAAACTGAAGTCAGAAATCGACCTGAAATCTGAATTTGAGAAACCACCCCCTCTGTCGGCAAAAAAGAGGGTCAAAAACTGAAGTCAGAAAATCAAGAAAAATCAACCTGAAATCTGTATTTGACAACCACCCCGGCCCTGTCGTGAAATATCGGGGTCAAAAACTGAAGTCAGAAATCGACCTGAAATCTGAATTTGAGAAACCACCCCACCCGTCGGCAAAAAACAGGGTCAAAAACTGAAGTCAGAAAATTAAGAAAAATCGACCTGAAATCTGAATTTGAGAAACCACCCCCCCTGTCGGCAAAAAACAGGGTCAAAAACTGAAGTCAGAAAATTACCAAAAATCGACCTGAAATCTGTTTTTGAGAACCACCCCGGCCCTGTCGTGAAATATCGGGGTCAAAAACTGAAGTCAGAAATTGACTTGAAATCGGAATTTTAGAAACCACCCCCTCTGTCGGCAAAAAACAGGGTCAAAAACTGAAGTCAGAAATCGACCTGAAATCTGAATTTGAGAACCACCCCGGCCCTGTCGTGAAATATCGGGGTCAAAAACTGAAGTCAGAAATCCACCCTCAAATCTGTATTTGAGAACCACCCCGGCCCTGTCGTGAAATATCAGGGTCAAAAACTGAAGTCAGAAATCGACCTGAAATCTGAATTTGAGAAACCACCCCCCCTGTCGGCAAAAAAAAGGGTCAAAAACTGAAGTCAGAAAATTAAGAAAAATCGACCTGAAATCTGTGTTTGAGAACCACCCCGGCCCTGTCGTGAAATATCGGGGTCAAAAACTGAAGTCAGAAATCCACCCTCAAATCTGTATTTGAGAACCACCCCGGCCCTGTCGTGAAATATCAGGGTCAAAAACTGAAGTCAGAAATCGACCTGAAATCTGAATTTAAGAAACCACCCCCCCTGTCGGCAAAAAACAGGGTCAAAAACTGAAGTCAGAAAATTACCAAAAATCGACCTGAAATCTGTATTTGAGAACCACCCCGGCCCTGTCGTCAAAAAACAGGGTCAAAAACTGAATTCAGAAAATGAAGAAAAATCGACCTGAAATCTGAATTTGAGAAACCACCCCCCCTGTCGGCAAAAAATAGGGTCAAAAACTGAAGTCAGAGAATTAAGAAAAATAGACCTGAAATCTGTATTTGAGAACCACCCCCGGCCCTGTCGTGAAATATCGGGGTCAAAAACTGAAGTCAGAAATCGACCTGAAATCTGTATTTGAGACCCACCCCGGCCCTGTCGTGAAATATCGGGGTCAAAAACTGAAGTCAGAAATCCACCCTCAAATCTGAATTTGAGAAACCACCCCCCCTGTCGGCAGAAAACAGAGTCAATAACTGAAGTCAGAAAATTACCAAAAATCGACCTGAAATCTGTATTTGAAAACCACCCCGGCCCTGTCGTGAAATATCGGGGTCAAAAACTGAAGTCAGAAATCGACTTGAAATCGGAATTTTAGAAACCACCCCCTCTGTCGTCAAAAAACAGGGTCAAAAACTGAAGTCAGAAAATGAAGAAAAATCGACCTGAAATCTGTATTTGAGAACCACCCCGGCCCTGTCGTGAAATATCGGGGTCAAAAACTGAAGTCAGAAATCCACCCTCAAATCTGTATTTGAGAACCACCCCGGCCCTGTCGTGAAATATCAGGGTCAAAAACTGAAGTCAGAAATCCACCCTCAAATCTGTATTTGAGAACCACCCCGGCCCTGTCGTGAAATATCGGGGTCAAAAACTGAAGTCAGAAAGTTAAGAAAAATCAACCTGAAATCTGTATTCGAGAACCACCCCGGCCCTGTCGTGAAATATCGGGGTCAAAAACTGAAGTCAGAAATCGACCTGAAATCTGAATTTGAGAAACCACCCCCCCGTCGTCAAAAAACAGGGTCAAAACCTGAATTCAGAAAATTACCAAAAATCGACCTGAAATCTGTATTTGAGAAACAACCCCCCTGTCGGCAAAAAACAGGGTCAAAAACTGAAGTCAGAGAATTACCAAAAATCGACCTGAAATCTGTATTTGAGTATCCACCCCGGCCCTGTCGTGAAATATCGGGGTCAAAAACTGAAGTCAGAAATCCACCCTCAATTCTGAATTTTAGAAACCACCCCCCCTGTCGTCAAAAACTGAAATCAGAAAATTAAGAAAAATCAACCTGACATCTGTATTCGAGAATCACCCCGGCCCTGTCGTGAAATATCGGGGTCAAAAACTGAAGTCAGAAATCGACCTGAAATCTGAATTTGAGAAACCACCCCCCCGTCGTCAAAAAACAGGGTCAAAAACTGAAGTCAGAAAATTTCCAAAAATCGACCTGAAATCTGTATTTGAGAACCACCCCAGCCCTGTCGTGAAATATCGGGGTCAAAAACTGAAGTCAGAAATCGACCTGAAATCTGAGTTTGAGTAACCACCCCCCCCGTCGGCAAAAAACAGGGTCAAAAACTGAAGTCAGAAAATTAAGTAAAATCGACATGAAATCTAAATTTGATAAACAGGGTCAAAAACTGAAGTCAGAAAATTAAGAAAAATCAACCTGAAATCTGTATTTGACAACCACCCCGGCCCTGTCGTGAAAAATCGGGGTCAAAAACTGAAGTCAGAAATCGACCTGAAATCTGAATTTGAGAAACCACCCCCCCCGTCGGCAAAAAACAGGGTCAAAAACTGAAGTCAGAAAATTAAGTAAAATCGACATGAAATCTAAATTTGATAAACAGGGTCAAAAACTGAAGTCAGAAAATTAAGAAAAATCAACCTGAAATCTGTATTTGAGAACCACCCCGGCCCTGTCGTGAAATATCGGGGTCAAAAACTGAAGTCAGAAATCGACCTGAAATCTGAATTTGAGTAACCCTGTCGGCAAAAAACAGGGTCAAAAAATGAAGTCAGAAAATTACCAAAAATCGGCCTGAAATCTGTATTTGAGAACCACCCGGCCCCGTCGTCAAAAAACAGGGTCAAAAACTGAAGTCAGAATATTACCAAAAATCGACCTGAAACCTGAATTTGAGAGCCACCCTGTCGTGAAATATTGGGGTCAAAAACTGAAGTCAGAAATCGACCTGAAATCTGAATTTGAGTAACCACCCCCCCCTGTCGGCAAAAAAAAGGGTCAGTAACTGAAGTCAGAAAATTACCAAAAATCGGCCTGAAATCTGAATTTGAGAAACCACCCCCCCTGTCGGCAAAAAACAGTGTCAAAAACTGAAGCCAGAAAATTAAGAAAAATCGACTTGAAATCTGAATTTGAGAAACAGGGTCAAAAACTGAAGTCAGAAAATTACCAAAAATCGGCCTGAAATCTGTATTTGACAACCACCCCGGCCCTGTCGTGAAATATCGGGGTCAAAAACTGAAGTCAGAAAGTTAAGAAAAATCAACCTGAAATCTGTATTCGAGAACCACCCCGGCCCTGTCGTGAAATATCGGGGTCAAAAACTGAAGTCAGAAATCGACCTGAAATCTGAATTTGAGAAACCACCCCCCCGTCGTCAAAAAACAGGGTCAAAACCTGAATTCAGAAAATTACCAAAAATCGACCTGAAATCTGTATTTGAGAAACAACCCCCCTGTCGGCAAAAAACAGGGTCAAAAACTGAAGTCAGAGAATTACCAAAAATCGACCTGAAATCTGTATTTGAGTATCCACCCCGGCCCTGTCGTGAAATATCGGGGTCAAAAACTGAAGTCAGAAATCCACCCTCAATTCTGAATTTTAGAAACCACCCCCCCTGTCGTCAAAAACTGAAATCAGAAAATTAAGAAAAATCAACCTGACATCTGTATTCGAGAATCACCCCGGCCCTGTCGTGAAATATCGGGGTCAAAAACTGAAGTCAGAAATCGACCTGAAATCTGAATTTGAGAAACCACCCCCCCGTCGTCAAAAAACAGGGTCAAAAACTGAAGTCAGAAAATTTCCAAAAATCGACCTGAAATCTGTATTTGAGAACCACCCCAGCCCTGTCGTGAAATATCGGGGTCAAAAACTGAAGTCAGAAATCGACCTGAAATCTGAGTTTGAGTAACCACCCCCCCCGTCGGCAAAAAACAGGGTCAAAAACTGAAGTCAGAAAATTAAGTAAAATCGACATGAAATCTAAATTTGATAAACAGGGTCAAAAACTGAAGTCAGAAAATTAAGAAAAATCAACCTGAAATCTGTATTTGACAACCACCCCGGCCCTGTCGTGAAAAATCGGGGTCAAAAACTGAAGTCAGAAATCGACCTGAAATCTGAATTTGAGAAACCACCCCCCCCGTCGGCAAAAAACAGGGTCAAAAACTGAAGTCAGAAAATTAAGTAAAATCGACATGAAATCTAAATTTGATAAACAGGGTCAAAAACTGAAGTCAGAAAATTAAGAAAAATCAACCTGAAATCTGTATTTGAGAACCACCCCGGCCCTGTCGTGAAATATCGGGGTCAAAAACTGAAGTCAGAAATCGACCTGAAATCTGAATTTGAGTAACCCTGTCGGCAAAAAACAGGGTCAAAAAATGAAGTCAGAAAATTACCAAAAATCGGCCTGAAATCTGTATTTGAGAACCACCCGGCCCCGTCGTCAAAAAACAGGGTCAAAAACTGAAGTCAGAATATTACCAAAAATCGACCTGAAACCTGAATTTGAGAGCCACCCTGTCGTGAAATATTGGGGTCAAAAACTGAAGTCAGAAATCGACCTGAAATCTGAATTTGAGTAACCACCCCCCCCTGTCGGCAAAAAAAAGGGTCAGTAACTGAAGTCAGAAAATTACCAAAAATCGGCCTGAAATCTGAATTTGAGAAACCACCCCCCCTGTCGGCAAAAAACAGTGTCAAAAACTGAAGCCAGAAAATTAAGAAAAATCGACTTGAAATCTGAATTTGAGAAACAGGGTCAAAAACTGAAGTCAGAAAATTACCAAAAATCGGCCTGAAATCTGTATTTGACAACCACCCCGGCCCTGTCGTGAAATATCGGGGTCAAAAACTGAAGTCAGAAAGTTAAGAAAAATCAACCTGAAATCTGTATTCGAGAACCACCCCGGCCCTGTCGTGAAATATCGGGGTCAAAAACTGAAGTCAGAAATCGACCTGAAATCTGAATTTGAGAAACCACCCCCCCGTCGTCAAAAAACAGGGTCAAAACCTGAATTCAGAAAATTACCAAAAATCGACCTGAAATCTGTATTTGAGAAACAACCCCCCTGTCGTCAAAAAACAGGGTCAAAAACTGAAGTCAGAAATCGACCTGAAATCTGAATTTGAGAAACCACCCCCTCTGTCGGCAAAAAAGAGGGTCAAAAACTGAAGTCAGAAAATCAAGAAAAATCAACCTGAAATCTGTATTTGACAACCACCCCGGCCCTGTCGTGAAATATCGGGGTCAAAAACTGAAGTCAGAAATCGACCTGAAATCTGAATTTGAGAAACCACCCCACCCGTCGGCAAAAAACAGGGTCAAAAACTGAAGTCAGAAAATTAAGAAAAATCGACCTGAAATCTGAATTTGAGAAACCACCCCCCCTGTCGGCAAAAAACAGGGTCAAAAACTGAAGTCAGAAAATTACCAAAAATCGACCTGAAATCTGTTTTTGAGAACCACCCCGGCCCTGTCGTGAAATATCGGGGTCAAAAACTGAAGTCAGAAAATTACCAAAAATCGACCGGAAATCTGAATTTGAGAACCACCCCGGCCCTGTTGTGAAATATCGGGGTCAAAAACTGAAGTCAGAAAATTACCAAAAATCGACCTGAAATCTGAATTTGAGAACCACCCTGTCGTGAAATATCTGGGTCAAAAACTGAAGTCAGAAATCGACCTGAAATCTGAATGTGAGAAACCACCCCCCCTGTCGTGAAATATCGGGGTCAAAAACTGAAGTCAGAAATCGACTTGAAATCGGAATTTTAGAAACCACCCCCTCTGTCGGCAAAAAACAGGGTCAAAAACTGAAGTCAGAAATCGACCTGAAATCTGAATTTGAGAACCACCCCGGCCCTGTCGTGAAATATCGGGGTCAAAAACTGAAGTCAGAAATCCACCCTCAAATCTGTATTTGAGAACCACCCCGGCCCTGTCGTGAAATATCAGGGTCAAAAACTGAAGTCAGAAATCGACCTGAAATCTGAATTTGAGAAACCACCCCCCCTGTCGGCAAAAAAAAGGGTCAAAAACTGAAGTCAGAAAATTAAGAAAAATCGACCTGAAATCTGTGTTTGAGAACCACCCCGGCCCTGTCGTGAAATATCGGGGTCAAAAACTGAAGTCAGAAATCCACCCTCAAATCTGTATTTGAGAACCACCCCGGCCCTGTCGTGAAATATCAGGGTCAAAAACTGAAGTCAGAAATCGACCTGAAATCTGAATTTAAGAAACCACCCCCCCTGTCGGCAAAAAACAGGGTCAAAAACTGAAGTCAGAAAATTACCAAAAATCGACCTGAAATCTGTATTTGAGAACCACCCCGGCCCTGTCGTCAAAAAACAGGGTCAAAAACTGAATTCAGAAAATGAAGAAAAATCGACCTGAAATCTGAATTTGAGAAACCACCCCCCCTGTCGGCAAAAAATAGGGTCAAAAACTGAAGTCAGAGAATTAAGAAAAATAGACCTGAAATCTGTATTTGAGAACCACCCCCGGCCCTGTCGTGAAATATCGGGGTCAAAAACTGAAGTCAGAAATCGACCTGAAATCTGTATTTGAGACCCACCCCGGCCCTGTCGTGAAATATCGGGGTCAAAAACTGAAGTCAGAAATCCACCCTCAAATCTGAATTTGAGAAACCACCCCCCCTGTCGGCAGAAAACAGAGTCAATAACTGAAGTCAGAAAATTACCAAAAATCGACCTGAAATCTGTATTTGAAAACCACCCCGGCCCTGTCGTGAAATATCGGGGTCAAAAACTGAAGTCAGAAATCGACTTGAAATCGGAATTTTAGAAACCACCCCCTCTGTCGTCAAAAAACAGGGTCAAAAACTGAAGTCAGAAAATGAAGAAAAATCGACCTGAAATCTGTATTTGAGAACCACCCCGGCCCTGTCGTGAAATATCGGGGTCAAAAACTGAAGTCAGAAATCCACCCTCAAATCTGTATTTGAGAACCACCCCGGCCCTGTCGTGAAATATCAGGGTCAAAAACTGAAGTCAGAAATCCACCCTCAAATCTGTATTTGAGAACCACCCCGGCCCTGTCGTGAAATATCGGGGTCAAAAACTGAAGTCAGAAAGTTAAGAAAAATCAACCTGAAATCTGTATTCGAGAACCACCCCGGCCCTGTCGTGAAATATCGGGGTCAAAAACTGAAGTCAGAAATCGACCTGAAATCTGAATTTGAGAAACCACCCCCCCGTCGTCAAAAAACAGGGTCAAAACCTGAATTCAGAAAATTACCAAAAATCGACCTGAAATCTGTATTTGAGAAACAACCCCCCTGTCGGCAAAAAACAGGGTCAAAAACTGAAGTCAGAAAATTACCAAAAATCGACCTGAAATCTGTATTTGAGAACTACCCCGGCCCTGTCGTCAAAAAACAGGGTCAAAAACTGAAGTCAGAAAATGAAGAAAAATCGACCTGAAATCTGAATTTGAGAAACCACCCCCCCTGTCGGCAAAAAATAAGGTCAAAAACTGAAGTCAGAGAATTACCAAAAATCGACCTGAAATCTGTATTTGAGTATCCACCCCGGCCCTGTCGTGAAATATCGGGGTCAAAAACTGAAGTCAGAAATCCACCCTCAAATCTGAATTTTAGAAACCACCCCCCCTGTCGTCAAAAACTGAAATCAGAAAATTAAGAAAAATCAACCTGACATCTGTATTCGAGAATCACCCCGGCCCTGTCGTGAAATATCGGGGTCAAAAACTGAAGTCAGAAATCGACCTGAAATCTGAATTTGAGAAACCACCCCCCCGTCGTCAAAAAACAGGGTCAAAAACTGAAGTCAGAAAATTACCAAAAATCGACCTGAAATCTGTATTTGAGAACCACCCCAGCCCTGTCGTGAAATATCGGGGTCAAAAACTGAAGTCAGAAATCGACCTGAAATCTGAGTTTGAGTAACCACCCCCCCCGTCGGCAAAAAACAGGGTCAAAAACTGAAGTCAGAAAATTAAGTAAAATCGACATGAAATCTAAATTTGATAAACAGGGTCAAAAACTGAAGTCAGAAAATTAAGAAAAATCAACCTGAAATCTGTATTTGACAACCACCCCGGCCCTGTCGTGAAAAATCGGGGTCAAAAACTGAAGTCAGAAATCGACCTGAAATCTGAATTTGAGAAACCACCCCCCCCGTCGGCAAAAAACAGGGTCAAAAACTGAAGTCAGAAAATTAAGTAAAATCGACATGAAATCTAAATTTGATAAACAGGGTCAAAAACTGAAGTCAGAAAATTAAGAAAAATCAACCTGAAATCTGTATTTGACAACCACCCCGGCCCTGTCGTGAAAAATCGGGGTCAAAAACTGAAGTCAGAAATCGACCTGAAATCTGAATTTGAGAAACCACCCCCCCCGTCGGCAAAAAACAGGGTCAAAAACTGAAGTCAGAAAATTAAGTAAAATCGACATGAAATCTAAATTTGATAAACAGGGTCAAAAACTGAAGTCAGAAAATTAAGAAAAATCAACCTGAAATCTGTATTTGAGAACCACCCCGGCCCTGTCGTGAAATATCGGGGTCAAAAACTGAAGTCAGAAATCGACCTGAAATCTGAATTTGAGTAACCCTGTCGGCAAAAAACAGGGTCAAAAAATGAAGTCAGAAAATTACCAAAAATCGGCCTGAAATCTGTATTTGAGAACCACCCGGCCCCGTCGTCAAAAAACAGGGTCAAAAACTGAAGTCAGAATATTACCAAAAATCGACCTGAAACCTGAATTTGAGAGCCACCCTGTCGTGAAATATTGGGGTCAAAAACTGAAGTCAGAAATCGACCTGAAATCTGAATTTGAGTAACCACCCCCCCCTGTCGGCAAAAAAAAGGGTCAGTAACTGAAGTCAGAAAATTACCAAAAATCGGCCTGAAATCTGAATTTGAGAAACCACCCCCCCTGTCGGCAAAAAACAGTGTCAAAAACTGAAGCCAGAAAATTAAGAAAAATCGACTTGAAATCTGAATTTGAGAAACAGGGTCAAAAACTGAAGTCAGAAAATTACCAAAAATCGGCCTGAAATCTGTATTTGACAACCACCCCGGCCCTGTCGTGAAATATCGGGGTCAAAAACTGAAGTCAGAAAGTTAAGAAAAATCAACCTGAAATCTGTATTCGAGAACCACCCCGGCCCTGTCGTGAAATATCGGGGTCAAAAACTGAAGTCAGAAATCGACCTGAAATCTGAATTTGAGAAACCACCCCCCCGTCGTCAAAAAACAGGGTCAAAACCTGAATTCAGAAAATTACCAAAAATCGACCTGAAATCTGTATTTGAGAAACAACCCCCCTGTCGTCAAAAAACAGGGTCAAAAACTGAAGTCAGAAATCGACCTGAAATCTGAATTTGAGAAACCACCCCCTCTGTCGGCAAAAAAGAGGGTCAAAAACTGAAGTCAGAAAATCAAGAAAAATCAACCTGAAATCTGTATTTGACAACCACCCCGGCCCTGTCGTGAAATATCGGGGTCAAAAACTGAAGTCAGAAATCGACCTGAAATCTGAATTTGAGAAACCACCCCACCCGTCGGCAAAAAACAGGGTCAAAAACTGAAGTCAGAAAATTAAGAAAAATCGACCTGAAATCTGAATTTGAGAAACCACCCCCCCTGTCGGCAACAAACAGGGTCAAAAACTGAAGTCAGAAAATTACCAAAAATCGACCTGAAATCTGTTTTTGAGAACCACCCCGGCCCTGTCGTGAAATATCGGGGTCAAAAACTGAAGTCAGAAAATTACCAAAAATCGACCGGAAATCTGAATTTGAGAACCACCCCGGCCCTGTCGTGAAATATCGGGGTCAAAAACTGAAGTCAGAAAATTACCAAAAATCGACCTGAAATCTGAATTTGAGAACCACCCTGTCGTGAAATATCTGGGTCAAAAACTGAAGTCAGAAATCGACCTGAAATCTGAATGTGAGAAACCACCCCCCCTGTCGTGAAATATCGGGGTCAAAAACTGAAGTCAGAAATCGACTTGAAATCGGAATTTTAGAAACCACCCCCTCTGTCGGCAAAAAACAGGGTCAAAAACTGAAGTCAGAAATCGACCTGAAATCTGAATTTGAGAACCACCCCGGCCCTGTCGTGAAATATCGGGGTCAAAAACTGAAGTCAGAAATCCACCCTCAAATCTGTATTTGAGAACCACCCCGGCCCTGTCGTGAAATATCAGGGTCAAAAACTGAAGTCAGAAATCGACCTGAAATCTGAATTTGAGAAACCACCCCCCCTGTCGGCAAAAAAAAGGGTCAAAAACTGAAGTCAGAAAATTAAGAAAAATCGACCTGAAATCTGTGTTTGAGAACCACCCCGGCCCTGTCGTGAAATATCGGGGTCAAAAACTGAAGTCAGAAATCCACCCTCAAATCTGTATTTGAGAACCACCCCGGCCCTGTCGTGAAATATCAGGGTCAAAAACTGAAGTCAGAAATCGACCTGAAATCTGAATTTAAGAAACCACCCCCCCTGTCGGCAAAAAACAGGGTCAAAAACTGAAGTCAGAAAATTACCAAAAATCGACCTGAAATCTGTATTTGAGAACCACCCCGGCCCTGTCGTCAAAAAACAGGGTCAAAAACTGAATTCAGAAAATGAAGAAAAATCGACCTGAAATCTGAATTTGAGAAACCACCCCCCCTGTCGGCAAAAAATAGGGTCAAAAACTGAAGTCAGAGAATTAAGAAAAATAGACCTGAAATCTGTATTTGAGAACCACCCCCGGCCCTGTCGTGAAATATCAGGGTCAAAAACTGAAGTCAGAAATCGACCTGAAATCTGTATTTGAGAAACCACCCCCCCTGTCGTCAAAAAACAGGGTCAAAAACTGAAGTCAGAAAATTACCAAAAATCGACCTGAAATCTGTTTTTGAGAACCACCCCGGCCCTGTCGTGAAATTTTGGGGTCAAAAACTGATGTTAGAAGTCGACCTGAAATCTGAATTTGAGTAACCACCCCCCCTGTCGGCAAAAAACAGTGTCAAAAACTGAAGCCAGAAAATTAAGAAAAATCGACTTGAAATCTGAATTTGAGAAACAGGGTCAAAAACTGAAGTCAGAAAATTACCAAAAATCTGCCTGAAATCTGAATTTGAGAAACCACCCCCCCTGTCGGCAAAAAACAGTGTCAAAAACTGAAGCCAGAAAATTAAGAAAAATCGACTTGAAATCTGAATTTGAGAAACAGGGTCAAAAACTGAAGTCAGAAAATTACCAAAAATCGGCCTGAAATCTGTATTTGACAACCACCCCGGCCCTGTCGTGAAATATCGGGGTCAAAAACTGAAGTCAGAAAATTAAGAAAAATCAACCTGAAATCTGTATTCGAGAATCACCCCGGCCCTGTCGTGAAATATCGGGGTCAAAAACTGAAGTCAGAAATCGACCTAAAATCTGAATTTGAGAAACCACCCCCCCGTCGTCAAAAAACAGGGTCAAAACCTGAATTCAGAAAATTACCAAAAATCGACCTGAAATCTGTATTTGAGAAACAACCCCCCTGTCGTCAAAAAACAGGGTCAAAAACTGAAGTCAGAAATCGACCTGAAATCTGAATTTGAGAAACCACCCCCTCTGTCTGCAAAAAACAGGGTCAAAAACTGAAGTCAGAAAATCAAGTAAAATCAACCTGAAATCTGTATTTGAGAACCACCCCGGCCCTGTCGTGAAATATCGGGGTCAAAAACTGAAGTCAGAAAATTACCAAAAATCGACCGGAAATCTGAATTTGAGAACCACCCCGGCCCTGTCGTGAAATATCGGGGTCAAAAACTGAAGTCAGAAAATTAAGAAAAATCGACCTGAAATCTGTGTTTGAGAACCACCCCGGCCCTGTCGTGAAATATCGGGGTCAAAAACTGAAGTCAGAAATCGACCTGAAATCTGAATTTGAGAAACCACCCCCCCTGTCGGCAAAAAACAGGGTCAAAAACTGAAGTCAGAAAATTACCAAAAATCGACCTGAAATCTGTATTTGAGAACCACCCCGGCCCTGTCGTCAAAAAACAGGGTCAAAAACTGAATTCAGAAAATGAAGAAAAATTGACCTGAAATCTGAATTTGAGAAACCACCCCCCATGTCGGCAAAAAACAGGGTCAAAAACCGAAGTCAGAGAATTAAGAAAAATAGACCTGAAATCTGTATTTGAGACCCACCCCGGCCCTGTCGTGAAATATCGGGGTCAAAAACTGAAGTCAGAAATCCACCCTCAAATCTGAATTTGAGAAACCACCCCCCCTGTCGGCAGAAAACAGGGTCAAAAACTGAACTCAGAAAATAAAGAAAAATCGACCTGAAATCTGTATTTGAGAACCACCCCGGCCCTGTCGTGAAATATCGGGGTCAAAAACTGAAGTCAGAAAATTACCAAAAATCGACCTGAAATCTGTTTTTGAGAACCACCCCGGCCCTGTCGTGAAATATCAGGGTCAAAAACTGAAGTCAGAAATCGACCTGAAATCTGAATTTGAGAAACCACCCCCCCTGTCGTCAAAAAACAGGGTCAAAAACTGAAGTCAGAAAATTACCAAAAATCGACCTGAAATCTGTTTTTGAGAACCACCCCGGCCCTGTCGTGAAATTTTGGGGTCAAAAACTGATGTTAGAAGTCGACCTGAAATCTGAATTTGAGAAACCACCCCCCCTGTCGGCAAAAAAAAGGGTCAAAAACTGAAGTCAGAAAATTAAGAAAAATCGACCTGAAATCTGTGTTTGAGAACCACCCCGGCCCTGTCGTGAAATATCGGGGTCAAAAACTGAAGTCAGAAATCGACCTGAAATCTGAATTTGAGAAACCACCCCCCCTGTCGGCAAAAAACAGGGTCAAAAACTGAAGTCAGAAAATTACCAAAAATCGACCTGAAATCTGTATTTGAGAACCACCCCGGCCCTGTCGTCAAAAAACAGGGTCAAAAACTGAATTCAGAAAATGAAGAAAAATTGACCTGAAATCTGAATTTGAGAAACCACCCCCCATGTTGGCAAAAAACAGGGTCAAAAACCGAAGTCAGAGAATTAAGAAAAATAGACCTGAAATCTGTATTTGAGACCCACCCCGGCCCTGTCGTGAAATATCGGGGTCAAAAACTGAAGTCAGAAATCCACCCTCAAATCTGAATTTGAGAAACCACCCCCCCTGTCGGCAGAAAACAGGGTCAAAAACTGAACTCAGAAAATAAAGAAAAATCGACCTGAAATCTGTATTTGAGAACCACCCCGGCCCTGTCGTGAAATATCGGGGTCAAAAACTGAAGTCAGAAATCCACCCTCAAATCTTAATTTGAGAAACCACCCCCCCGTCGTCAAAAAACAGGGTCAAAAACTGAAGTCAGAAAATTACCAAAAATCGACCTGAAATCTGTTTTTGAGAACCACCCCGGCCCTGTCGTGAAATTTTGGGGTCAAAAACTGATGTTAGAAGTCGACCTGAAATCTGAATTTGAGAAACCACCCCCCCTGTCGGCAAAAAAAAGGGTCAAAAACTGAAGTCAGAAAATTAAGAAAAATCGACCTGAAATCTGTGTTTGAGAACCACCCCGGCCCTGTCGTGAAATATCGGGGTCAAAAACTGAAGTCAGAAATCGACCTGAAATCTGAATTTGAGAAACCACCCCCCCTGTCGGCAAAAAACAGGGTCAAAAACTGAAGTCAGAAAATTACCAAAAATCGACCTGAAATCTGTATTTGAGAACCACCCCGGCCCTGTCGTCAAAAAACAGGGTCAAAAACTGAATTCAGAAAATGAAGAAAAATTGACCTGAAATCTGAATTTGAGAAACCACCCCCCATGTTGGCAAAAAACAGGGTCAAAAACCGAAGTCAGAGAATTAAGAAAAATAGACCTGAAATCTGTATTTGAGACCCACCCCGGCCCTGTCGTGAAATATCGGGGTCAAAAACTGAAGTCAGAAATCCACCCTCAAATCTGAATTTGAGAAACCACCCCCCCTGTCGGCAGAAAACAGGGTCAAAAACTGAACTCAGAAAATAAAGAAAAATCGACCTGAAATCTGTATTTGAGAACCACCCCGGCCCTGTCGTGAAATATCGGGGTCAAAAACTGAAGTCAGAAATCCACCCTCAAATCTTAATTTGAGAAACCACCCCCCCGTCGTCAAAAAACAGGGTCAAAAACTGAAGTCAGAAAATTACCAAAAATCGACCTGAAATCTGAATTTGAGAACCACCCCGGCCCTGTCGTGAAATATCGTGGTCAAAAACTGAAGTCAGAAAATTACCAAAAATCGACCTGAAATCTGAATTTGAGAACCACCCTGTCGTGAAATATCGGGGTCAAAAACTGAAGTCAGAAATCGACCTGAAATCTGAATGTGAGAAACCACCCCCCCTGTCGTCAAAAAACAGGGTCAATAACTGAAGTCAGAAAATTACCAAAAATCGACCTGAAATCTGTATTTGAGAACCACCCCGCCCCTGTCGTGAAATATCAGGGTCAAAAACTGAAGTCAGAAATCGACCTGAAATCTGAATTTGAGAAACCACCCCCCCTGTCGTCAAAAAACAGTGTCAAAAACTGAAGTCAGAAAATTACCAAAAATCGACCTGAAATCTGTATTTGAGAAACCACCCCCCCTGTCGGCAAAAAACAGGGTCAAAAACTGTAGTCAGAGAATTAAGAAAAATAGACCTGAAATCTGTATTTGAGAACCACCCCCGGCCCTGTCGTGAAATATCGGGGTCAAAAACTGAAGTCAGAAATCCACCCTCAAATCTGAATTTGAGAAACCACCCCCCCTGTCGGCAGAAAACAGGGTCAAAAACTCAACTCAGAAAATAAAGAAAAATCGACCTGAAATCTGTATTTGAGAACCACCCCCCTGTCGGCAAAAAACAGGGTCAAAAATTGAAGTCAGAAAATGACCAAAAATCGACCTGAGATCTGTATTTGAGAAACACCACGGCCCCATCGTGAAAAGTCGATGTCAAAAAGTGAATTCTAAAATCGACCTGAAATCTGAATTTGAGAACTACTTCTGCCCTGTCGTGGAAAACCGGGGTCAAAAACTGAAGTTAGAAATCGACCTGAAATCTGAATTTCAGAACCACCCTGGCCCTGTCGTGGAAAATCAGGGTCAAAAACGGAGGTCAGAAATCGACCAGAAATCGACCTGAAATCTGACTTTGAGAACCACCCTGGCCCTGTCGTGAAAATTCAGGGTCAATAACTTAAGTCTGAAATCGACCTGAAATCTGAATTTCAGAACCACTCCTGCCCTGTCGTGGAAAATCGGGGTCAATAACTGAAGTCAGAAATCGACCTGAAATCTGAATTTCAGAACCACTCCTGCCTTGTCGTGGAAAATCGGGGTCAATAACTGAAATCAGAAATCGACCTGAAATCTGAATTTCAGAACCACCCCTGCCCTGTCGTGAAAAATCGGGGTCAAAAACTGAAGACAGAAATCGACCAAAAATCGACCTGATATCTGAATTTGAGAACCACTCTGGCCCTGTCGTGAAATATCGGGGTCAAAAACTGAAGTCAGAAATCCACCCTCAAATCTGTATTTGAGAACCACCCCGGCCCTGTCGTGAAATATCAGGGTCAAAAACTGAAGTCAGAAATCGACCTGAAATCTGAATTTGAGAACCACCCCCCCTGTCGGCAAAAAACAGGGTCAAAAACTGAAGTCAGAGAATTAAGAAAAATCGACCTGTAATCTGAATTTGAGAAACCACCCCCCCGTCGGCAGAAAACAGGGTCAAAAACTGAAGTCAGAAACTGACCAAAAATCGACCTGAAATCTGTATTTGAGAACCAACACGGCCCTGTCGTGAAATTTTGGGGTCAAAAAGTGAAGTCAGAAATCCACCCTCAAATCTGAATTTGAGAAACCACCCCCCCGTCGGCAAAAAACAGGGTCAAAAACTGAAGTCAGAAATCGACCTGAAATCTGTATTTGAGAACCACCCCGGCCCTGTCGTGAAATATCGGGGTCAAAAACTGAAGTCAGAAATCGACCTGAAATCTGTCTTTGAGAACCACCCCGGCCCTGTCGTGAAATATCGTGGTCAAAAACTGAAGTCAGTAAATTAAGAAAAATCGACCTGAAATCTGAATGTGAGAACCACCCCCTCTGTCGGCAAAAAACAGGGTCAAAAACTGAAGTCAGAAAATTGCCAAAAATTGACCTGAAATCTGTATTTGAGAAACCACCCCTCGTCGGCAAAAAACAGGGTCAAAAACTGAAGTCAGTAAATTAAGAAAAATCGACCTGAAATCTGAATTTGAGAAACCACCCCCCCTGTCGTCAAAAAACAGGCCCTGTCGTGAAATATCGGGGTCAAGAACTGAAGTCAGAAATCGACCTGAAATCTGAATTTGAGAAACCACCCCTCCTGTCGGCAAAAAACAGGGTCAAAAACTGAAGTCAGAAAATTGAGAAAAATCGAACTGAAATCTGTATTTGAGAAACCACCCCCCCTGTCGTCAAAAAACAGGCCCTGTCGTGAAATATCGGGGTCAAGAACTGAAGTCAGAAATCGACCTGAAATCTGAATTTGAGAAACCACCCCTCCTGTCGTGAAATATCGGGGTCAAAAACTGAAGTCAGAAATCGACCTTAAATCTGAATTTGAGAAACCACCCCCACTGTCGTCAATAAACAGCGTCAAAAAAGGAAGTCAGAAAATTACCAAAAATCGACCTGAAATCTGTATTTGAGAACCACGCCGGCCCTCTCGTGAAATATCGGGGTCAAAAACTGAAGTCAGAAATCTACCCTCAAACCTGAATTTGAGATACCACCCCGTCCCTGTCGTGAAATATTGGGGTCAAAAACTGAAGTCAGAAATCCACCCTCAAATCTGAATTTTAGAAACCACCCCCTCTGTCGGCAAAAAACAGGTTCAAAAACTGAAGTCAGAAAATTACCAAAAATCGACGTGAAATCTGAATTTGAGAAACCACCCCCCCTGTCGTCAAAAAACAGGCCCTGTCGTGAAATATCGGGGTCAAAAACTGAAGTCAGAAATCGACCTGTAATCTGAATTTGAGAACCACCCCCCCGTCGTCAAAAAAATAGGGTCAAAAACTGAAGTCAGAAAATTATCAAAAATTGACCTGAAATCTGAATTTCAGAAACCACCTCCCCTGTCGTCAAAAAACAGGGTCAAAAACTGAAGTCAGAAAATTACCAAAAATCGACCTGAAATCTGTATTTGAGTATCCACCCCCCCCGTCGACAAAAAACAGGGTCAAAAACTGAAGTCATAAAATGACCAAAAATCGACCTGAAATCTTTATCTGAGAACCACCCCGGCCCTGTCGTGAAATATCGGGGTCAAAAACTGAAGTCCGAAATCGACCTGAAATCTGAATTTCAGAAACCACCCCCCCGTCGTCAAAAAACAGGGTCAAAAACTGAAGTCAAGAAATTAACAAAAATCGACCTGAAATCTGTATTTGAGAACCACCCCGGCCCTGTTGTGAAATATTGGGGTCAAAAACTGAATTCAGAAAATTACCAGAAATCGACCTGAAATCTGTATTTGAGATCCACCCTGTGGTGACATATCGGGGTCAAATACTGGAGTCAGAAATTGACCTGAAATCTGAATTTGAGAAACCACCTCCCCTGTCGTCAAAAAACAGGGTCAAAATCTGAAGTCAGAAAATTACCAAAAATCGACCTGAAATCTGTATTTGAGTATCCACCCCCCCTGTCGACAAAAAAAAGGGTCAAAAACTGAAGTCAGAAAATTACCAAAAATCGACCTGAAATCTGTATTTGAGAACCACCCCGGCCCTGTCGTGAAATATCGGGGTCAAAAACTGAAGTCAGAAATCCACCCTCAAATCTGAATTTGAGAAACCACCTCCCCTGTCGTCAAAAAACAGGGTCAAAAACTGAAGTCAGAAAATTACCAAAAATCGACCTGAAATCTGTATTTGAGTATCCACCCCCCCTGTCGACAAAAAACAGGGTCAAAAACCGAAGTCAGAAAATGACCAAAAATCGACCTGAAATCTGAATTTGAGAAACCACCCCCCCTGTCGTCAAAAAACAGGCCCTGTCGTGAAATATCGGGGTCAAAAACTGAAGCCAGAAATCCACCCTCAAATCTGAATTTTAGAAACCACCCCCTCTGTCGGCAAAAAACAGGGTCAAAAACTGAAGTCAGAAAATTACCAAAAATCGACCTAAAATCTGAATTTGAGAAACCACCCCCCCTGTCGTCAAAAAACAGGGTCAAAAACTAGTCAAAAAATTACCAAAAATCGACCTGAAATCTGAATTTGAGAAACCACCCCGGCCCTGTCGTCAAAAAACAGGGTCAAAAACTGAATTCAGAAAATGAAGAAAAATCGACCTGAAATCTGAATTTGAGAAACCACCCCCCCTGTCGTGAAATATCGGGGTCAAAAACTGAAGTCAGAAATCCACCCTCAAATCTGAATTTTAGAAACCACCCCCCCTGTCGTCAAAAACTGAAATCAGAAAATTAAGAAAAATCAACCTGACATCTGTATTCGAGAATCACCCCGGCCCTGTCGTGAAATATCGGGGTCAAAAACTGAAGTCAGAAATCGACCTGAAATCTGAATTTGAGAAACCACCCCCCCGTCGTCAAAAAACAGGGTCAAAAACTGAAGTCAGAAAATTACCAAAAATCGACCTGAAATCTGTATTTGAGAACCACCCCAGCCCTGTCGTGAAATATCGGGGTCAAAAACTGAAGTCAGAAATCGACCTGAAATCTGAGTTTGAGTAACCACCCCCCCTGTCGGCAAAAAACAGGGCCAAAAACTGAAGTCAGAAAATCAAGGAAAATCAACCTGAAATCTGTATTTGACAACCACCCCGGCCCTGTCGTGAAAAATCGGGGTCAAAAACTGAAGTCAGAAATCGACCTGAAATCTGAATTTGAGAAACCACCCCCCCCCGTCGGCAAAAAACAGGGTCAAAAACTGAAGTCAGAAAATTAAGTAAAATCGACATGAAATCTAAATTTGATAAACAGGGTCAAAAACTGAAGTCAGAAAATTAAGAAAAATCAACCTGAAATCTGTATTTGAGAACCACCCCGGCCCTGTCGTGAAATATCGGGGTCAAAAACTGAAGTCAGAAATCGACCTGAAATCTGAATTTGAGTAACCCTGTCGGCAAAAAACAGGGTCAAAAAATGAAGTCAGAAAATTACCAAAAATCGGCCTGAAATCTGTATTTGAGAACCACCCCGGCCCCGTCGTCAAAAAACAGGGTCAAAAACTGAAGTCAGAATATTACCAAAAATCGACCTGAAACCTGAATTTGAGAACCACCCTGTCGTGAAATATTGGGGTCAAAAACTGAAGTCAGAAATCGACCTGAAATCTGAATTTGAGTAACCACCCCCCCTGTCGGCAAAAAACAGTGTCAAAAACTGAAGCCAGAAAATTAAGAAAAATCGACTTGAAATCTGAATTTGAGAAACAGGGTCAAAAACTGAAGTCAGAAAATTACCAAAAATCGGCCTGAAATCTGAATTTGAGAAACCACCCCCCCTGTCGGCAAAAAACAGTGTCAAAAACTGAAGCCAGAAAATTAAGAAAAATCAACCTGAAATCTGTATTCGAGAATCACCCCGGCCCTGTCGTGAAATATCGGGGTCAAAAACTGAAGTCAGAAATCGACCTAAAATCTGAATTTGAGAAACCACCCCCCCGTCGTCAAAAAACAGGGTCAAAACCTGAATTCAGAAAATTACCAAAAATCGACCTGAAATCTGTATTTGAGAAACAACCCCCCTGTCGTCAAAAAACAGGGTCAAAAACTGAAGTCAGAAATCGACCTGAAATCTGAATTTGAGAAACCACCCCCTCTGTCTGCAAAAAACAGGGTCAAAAACTGAAGTCAGAAAATCAAGAAAAATCAACCTGAAATCTGTATTTGAGAACCACCCCGGCCCTGTCGTGAAATATCGGGGTCAAAAACTGAAGTCAGAAAATTACCAAAAATCGACCGGAAATCTGAATTTGAGAACCACCCCGGCCCTGTCGTGAAATATCGGGGTCAAAAACTGAAGTCAGAAAATTACCAAAAATCGACCTGAAATCTGAATTTGAGAACCACCCTGTCGTGAAATATCTGGGTCAAAAACTGAAGTCAGAAATCGACCTGAAATCTGAATGTGAGAAACCACCCCCCCTGTCGTGAAATATCGGGGTCAAAAACTGAAGTCAGAAATCGACTTGAAATCAGAATTTTAGAAACCACCCCCTCTGTCGTGAAATATCGGGGTCAAAAACTGAAGTCAGAAATCCACCCTCAAATCTGTATTTGAGAACCACCCCGGCCCTGTCGTGAAATATCAGGGTCAAAAACTGAAGTCAGAAATCGACCTGAAATCTGAATTTGAGAAACCACCCCCCCTGTCGGCAAAAAAAAGGGTCAAAAACTGAAGTCAGAAAATTATGAAAAATCGACCTGAAATCTGTGTTTGAGAAACCACCCCCCCTGTCGGCAAAAAACAGGGTCAAAAACTGAAGTCAGAAAATTACCAAAAATCGACCTGAAATCTGTATTTGAGAACCACCCCGGCCCTGTCGTCAAAAAACAGGGTCAAAAACTGAATTCAGAAAATGAAGAAAAATTGACCTGAAATCTGAATTTGAGAAACCACCCCCCATGTCGGCAAAAAACAGGGTCAAAAACCGAAGTCAGAGAATTAAGAAAAATCGACCTGAAATCTGAATTTGAGAACCACCCTGTTGTGAAATATCGGGGTCAAAAACTGAAGTCAGAAATCGACCTGAAATCTGAATGTGAGAAACCACCCCCCCTGTCGTCAAAAAACAGGGTCAATAACTGAAGTCAGAAAATTACCAAAAATCGACCTGAAATCTGTATTTGAGAACCACCCCGCCCCTGTCGTGAAATATCGGGGTCAAAAACTGAAGTCAGAAATCCACCCTCAAATCTGAATTTGAGAAACCACCCCCCCTGTCGGCAGAAAACAGGGTCAAAAACTGAACTCAGAAAATAAAGAAAAATCGACCTGAAATCTGTATTTGAGAACCACCCCCCTGTCGGCAAAAAACAGGGTCAAAAATTGAAGTCAGAAAATGACCAAAAATCGACCTGAGATCTATATTTGAGAAACACCACGGCCCCATCGTGAAAAGTCGGTGTCAAAAAGTGAATTCTAAAATCGACCTGAAATCTGAATTTGAGAACTACTTCTGCCCTGTCGTGGAAAACCGGGGTCAAAAACTGAAGTTAGAAATCGACCTGAAATCTGAATTTCAGAACCACCCTGGCCCTGTCGTGGAAAATCAGGGTCAAAAACGGAGGTCAGAAATCGACCAGAAATCGACCTGAAATCTGACTTTGAGAACCACCCTGGCCCTGTCGTGAAAATTCAGGGTCAATAACTTAAGTCTGAAATCGACCTGAAATCTGAATTTCAGAACCACTCCTGCCCTGTCGTGGAAAATCGGGGTCAATAACTGAAGTCAGAAATCGACCTGAAATCTGAATTTCAGAACCACTCCTGCCTTGTCGTGGAAAATCGGGGTCAATAACTGAAATCAGAAATCGACCTGAAATCTGAATTTCAGAACCACCCCTGCCCTGTCGTGAAAAATCGGGGTCAAAAACTGAAGACAGAAATCGACCAAAAATCGACCTGATATCTGAATTTGAGAACCACTCTGGCCCTGTCGTGGAAAATCGGGGTCAAAAACTGAAGTCAGAAATCGACCAAAAATCTACCTGAAATCTGAATTTCAGATCCACCCTGGACCTGTTGTGGAAAATCAGGGTCAAAAACAGAGGTCAGAAATCGACCAGAAATCGACCTGAAATCTGAATTTGAGAACCACCCCGGCCCTGTCGTGAAAAATCGGGGTCAAACACTGAAGTCAGAAATCGACCTGAAATCTTAATTTGTGAACCACCCCTGCCCTGTCATGAAAAATCGGGGTCAAAAACTCAAGTCAGAAATCGACCAAAAATTAACCACAAATCTTAATTTGGGAAGCACCTTGGCCCTGTCGTGAAAAATCGGGGTCAAAAAATGAAGTCAGAAATCAACCAAATATCGATCTGAAATCTGTCGTGAAAAATTGGGGTCAAAAACTGAAGACATAAATCGACCAAAAATCTACCTCAAATCTGAATTTGAGAAACACCCTGGCCCTCTTGTGAAAATTCGGGGTCAAAAACTGAAGCAGAAATCGACCATAAATCGACCTGAAATCTGAATTTGAGAACCACCCCGAACGTGGAGAAATGCATCGCATGATTCACATATTCAAAGATATCCTTCAGATGCTTGTGCATTTCCTGCAGCTTTTCAGGCAGGCAACTGAAGAGCTGAGTGGCTCAAAATACTCAACTATCAACTTGGTGGCCCTCTGGAAATCCACGCTGATGACCCATTGCCAAATCACCCCAGCCGATCCAATACCCCTCGAGATATTGAAACGCAGGTGAGATGTAGCTTAATACTTCTCTTCTTATTTTGAACTGATTGCCTGTATATGCATGCATGTATGTATATATGTTTTGTATTTGTAAGTGTGTATTTCATCCTATATGTGAAGCACTTTGAAACTTAAGTTATTTCCTAGTTTATTTCCCATTTGCTATAGTAATCTTTTATGTTATTTGATTATTCAATCTATTCTAATTTGTTCTTTTCTATTTAATTCAACAGGTGTGCAGCACTTCTGGCTGAACGGGTAGTGTTGGGACACCATGAGAAACTAGGTGTGCTGCTCTGGCCAAGATTCAAGCAGCTTAGGATGTTCACCTTGGCAGAGAGGGAGGACATATATGAAAGTGCACGCACAGAGTTGGCTAACTTTGGCCCATCTGAAAGAGCTACAACTGAGCATGACATGGCTGCCCAGCAGCAACTTGAAGATGACCAGGAGATGGCCGGGCCAGCACAAGCTCCACTCTTCAGCCAGTGGGCTGATATCCCGGATGCTGAACTTGACTCAGGGCAAGATGAGGTAGAGCGATATTTGCAGCACAATCACACATTGTTGAATGATAGAGACATCCTTGCATTTTGGAAACACAACCAAAAGATGTTCTCCTCAATGGCACGACTGGCAAGAAAAATACTTTGTGTGCCTGCATCCAGTGTGAGTTGTGAGTGGGCCTTCAGCATCTCAGGTCGTATGTTGGAGAGTTGTCGGACCTGCCTCAGCACCACAAGTGTAAATGCTCTGCTATTCCTGAACAGCAACATGTGAACACTAATATGGTAGCGGTGCAGTTTAAAGCAGACCTATATAAGCACCCTTTTATAAGAGATAAAGACTCACACACACTCACAGCTTCGAGAGCTGAATAAATATATTTTTTTACAGCATTTAACCTTTCATATTTGATGCCAATTGTTTTTGTACACAAAGTTTTGTGTATACACACCTGAAAGTGGTGCTGATTAAGACCTATTTTGTCTTTCTTCATTCATGTTTAGATGATTATATTATTTTCATTAATGCAAGTATTTATTTGGTATTTATTTATTTGTTTGTTATATTTTCAGAAGTTACTGTTCCATTCATGGGCCATTATAAAGTTACCTAATAGCTGAAAGAGAAGATATAGGCTACAGTGGTTGCTGAAAGGTTTATTTTTTGTAGGCAAGGTTTTATTGCCTATATATTACAGCTTAACAGCTGTGCTCTGTCTGTATATCTAAGAGGGGTTTTTTTGTTCACTAAGGAAAGTATTTGTTTTTATTAATTTATGTCATTACTTTCTTGATCTAGCTATTGCATAGCCATCAATAAAAGGTTCTTTGTTGATGTGAATTGTGTGTTTTTTTTGGTTTGTTTTTTGTGTAGTGGGGAATTAGAGAAGGATACTTCCTTAGGTTTATTTTCTATGCTGCTTAGACTCTCCTTGGCAGTCAATACTGATTGATGCAAGACTAATTTTATTGAGTTATCCTGCTGCTATGGTGTAGAAAAAGTGCAAGTAAAGTGCAACTTTGGCCACAAGGTGGCACCTATGACCGGGCCTAGCTAGCGCTCCACCTGCTTTTGATCAGGAGGTGAAGGGTTAAATCACATCTTGGGTCAGACTGGGACAATGATCAAACTAGAAATGCTAACGTCAGCAGCCGTGGCAAATAGTAATTGTTATCATTGTTCTAAAGGACAAATGGTCGAAGTTACCTTTATTATGCTAGATGCAACAAAACGGCAATGCTGCTTCTAAACGAGCCGCGCGCGTATTTGTATCCGTCTGCATGACAGGAAGTGGATTTTTAATCTGAAATAACTACTGGATTAACATGGCTGTTTTTATCCACACGACATGGATAACAGAAAACCTGGATGTGTTTTATGAACTTTCTTGGCGGAGGATGGAGTATATGAACGGCCAGGCAGGGGAGAAGGCTATGGCACATTAGGTAGGACAAAAAGGTTTGTTTTGACAGCTGACTAACGGTAACTTGTTAACAGCAATCAGCTGTGAAGTCGGTGCTGATCGGGTCTGTTTCGCCCGGGTCCGACATTTATCGGTACTGCACGGGTCCGGGTTTGGCATTTCTCGGGTCTGCACGGGTCCAGGTCCCAGCTATCAAATAATAGACGGGTCCGGTTCGGTTCCGGTTGCACATTTACGGGTCTCTTTGAGTTCGGGCACAAAAATTTTGACCCGTGTAGACCTCTAATATGCAGACCAAGGCTCCACCAAGTGTTCAGTTAGCAAATTACAAATAAATACAAAACGATCTAATTAACATAAGTTCTCAGGACAGGAGAAATTAAAAACAAAATAAAAACCACATTTTGGCTCCAACACCCTATGTAACCCACCAAAAAAAGCCTGTTACCAGGCTGGAGATGAGCGGAGCAAGGGGGAAGGAGGGGAGCCGGCTGTGTAGGAGACGTGATTGGGCCAGACTGGTGTCAATATAGAGAATAGACCAATGGGGAACTGCCTTTTCCGAATGGGTCGGTCGTGGGCAATAAGTTTGATTTTCTTTTTTAGTTTTTTAAATGAAAAAAATAAGAAAATTCCCACCGAATTAAAATCCCTCTTTTCCTTTTCATGTCTCCTGTAGTGATGCTGTCGTCATCCTGCTCCCTGGCTGTCCAGCTACTCCATGCAGATCCTCTCATCTCGATTGAGGACATCCAGCTAATCAACTTTACACTCTCTCCGTTACCTTTATCTCTTGTTTCTCCCCCGTGCTGTGTTATCGTGTCTGCATTGTTTACTTCCTTGCAAGGCTAATGTTAGCTACATATATGACTCTCAAGCTAAATGCTGTATATTTACAACACAAAGTCTTTCTTACGAGTTGGCACCTCTGCCAAATGTGCATTTGGAGGGAAAATGGACTACTCTCCAACAACAGCGTAATCCGTGAGCAGCCATGACACAAATGACACATATATAACCCACCAAAGCTCGTCTCTACTGGGTTAACGTTAGCTAGCTTTTCTTTGCATGCTTACATTGGATAGCATGCAGTGTTTCCGTTACATACATTTTGCTTCAGATTTCTATAACGTATCCTGAAGTTGCAATTGCAACGACGGAGATGTCCGCTCCAAATAAACAGTCGTTCGCCCACTCTCCTCGTTGAGGTAGAACACTAAAACAGTGACAGGAGTCACAGGACATCAATCCCACGTGAAGTCGTGGCAACCAAATAAACAACAGTGGGACCAGTTTACTCCTCACACAGTGTTCTAATGGCAAAAGAGGGTCCGACATCGGACGCTCTCTGTTCGCACACAATCATATGCAGTTCTGTTACGCAATCTAAACAATCATATTGTGTATATCCGTACGTCCCTATTGTAAATGCATTGATTGTCGCTGTTTATAAGAGTAGGATGTGTCTGCAGAGCCGGAGCCTGCATATTCAGGACCGCAATTCTGGGACCGCATTTCTAGGACCCTGGCTGTTTGCGACAGCACCATCTAGTGCATTGGATAGTTAAAGACCGCATTTTATCAACAACATGGCTGACGACCGTAGTGTGAATATTGAATGTTAATCAAATTATGTGTTTAATATCATAAATCAATTCTGTTGTCTTGAATTTGACAGTGAAATTAATGTTTTACTGTGTTGGTTAGTCTGAAAGGCACGACAGACATTCATCTGATAGCTAATGATAGCTTGCTGGAAACGAACTGTTTGGTGGGAAAGGGTTTTTTGTTAATTTAATGAAACTGAAGCGTTCTTTTTGCAAGACAAACTAAGTGATGACTTAATGACTATGAAATATAATTTTAGTCTGTGCATTTAAATAAACTTAAAAAGAGGATAAAAGCAATAGTCTGGATGACATGGGAAAAACATAATTATGTTTTATTGTTTAACTAAGTTTAAATATTTTCATAATTAAACTGCTTACTGTCTGTTTACCCCACAATTAGTGTTATCAGATAATTTAATTCATTTTGATTTTCTTTTGTAATGTTGGTGGATGACACATTTTTCATTTTTAATAGGATTTATATCGGCCTTTTCTGCAGGTCTACACCTTGTTATGTCATTTAATATACAGCTTAGCCTATGAAGTGATTTTGTGGAAACAAATTAACAATACAATCTTATTATGTTGTCTGTTTACTGTTTTAGTGAAGTGGAGGAATTTTGTAGGCATTTAAGGAAGGAAAGGAATGCATTAAACAGGTAGTGCTGTTACCTACTTCACAATTTGAACTTTGAATATTAATGGTTGTGGAAAAGTCAGACATTAATAACATGTTCTTTCTGTTCCTTCCTTTCAGTCTCTGCGTCTCTGTCTCTCTGCCTGTTTGTTGGGGTGACAGAGAGAACGCCTGATGTCTTCAGTGACCACCTGTCATGCTCAGTGTGTATTTTATGCCGTTTGATTGTTCTGTTCAGGGAAATGGTTTTTATTGTTTGTTCTGTTTTTGTACTTTAATAAAGATTCTATTACAATATCTCAAGAATCTGTGAATGTTTATTTACATTTATACAAAAATATATATTTGGGTGTAAAAACTTTCAACTGTTGTTAAAATTAATATTTGGGTGCAAACCTTTAAAACTCTAAGTTGTTCGACAAGAAAGTGGTATTAGGGCGGAAAACGGCATTTGTTGCTTTTTACAGTCGTCCAATAGGTGGCACTGTCGCAAAAGCAGGGTCCTAGAAATGCGGTCCCAGAATTGCGGTCCCAGAATTGCGGTCCTGAATCTGCAGCCTCCGGCTCTGCAGACACATAGTATTGGATTTATAAAGCTTATAAAAGGTGCAAATGTCATTTGGTAACAATCGATCGATCGTTTTAATCGCTACGTCATTAATAACGTCCCTCGTGCACACGCGGCTCACGTGCTGTTTTGAATTGCGAGAGAAAATATTTAAGTTTAAATTTAGATATAATATTTAGATTTATATTTAATATTTAAATTTAACACAAAGTTAACAAATATTGCTGTAAATCTGGTAAATGTTGACTTGAAAAAATTCACACATTTTTTTTTAAACGGTGTTTGTAGCTAAATGTGGCGAAATGTTGCTATACATTTCTTATAAAAATTCTTCATTTATAAAGATATGCATTACTTGTTTTGTGTGTGTGAAGTACTACACCTCTGTACACCACGAAACGAACTCAATTCTAGACTGTAGCAACCTTCAGATTATGAGATTGAATTAAAATAATTTAACTAATTATAAGTTTTCCCTGTTTTGTCATAATAGGGTAGTGCCCCGATAAATACCTACAATAGGTTAAATTCTTGTAATTAAAGATAAACTTTAATTTCCAATAGTCAAAACAGAGTGCAGGCGTTCTACGACTAATTCATTATTAAATAATTCATCAACCAATTTACGCTACACTTTTTAATATAGAGTTCTGACGTATTTTGTATTTATAGTACTCAAATTTGTCTCTACACGATTCACGATCCATATTTCAAAACTTGATAAATAAATATTGTTGCTATAATTTCTTGAAAATAACATTCGCTTTTTAAAGGGTTTAAGTTTAATTACCAGTATCCTTTTGTCCTTGGATTTGTGTTGATACATATCTGAAATATCAGGTTTTAGCCGTCGTTCTCGTATGCTCTGTGTTCTGCTGCGTAATGATGTGCCCACTGACCATAGCAACACTATCATGACGCGGAACCTTATCTCGGAATCCAGTTGGTCAATGTGGACTGTTGACCCTTCTATCAAAAGTTCAAGGCCTGTATAAAGTAGTGCGCTAGGATGAATCTAAATCAATACTACAATTTGACCAGTAGATGGAGACATAGACCGTGTGTTAGCATAGAGGGCTAGGAGCTATGTCTGCTATAATGCATTACCTTTGCCATGCAAATGATTCGAAAATGGCTTGAATCCCCTCAAAATGACCAGGAGACTTTGGAGTAGCTTTTGATGTCAAAAACAACACAGCTAAGACACGATTTAGAGTTGTAATTCTGATTCTGATTGTTATTATAAAATGTGAAGTATTTTTTGTCTGTTTTTCAGCCATTTATTTAATGACCTTTAGTCGTACATTGATAAGGGTAATACTGTTGGAATCTGTGAAATCTCAGGATTTATTTAAGGTGTTTGTGTGGATACAGTGAAATGTAAGATATGTGTTTGCAGACATGCACCTTGTTCAGAGAAAGCTTTTTGCCTTGCTCATTCTGTTTCTCTGTGTTGTGTTTTGTATCAGTGGAAATGGTTATGTTAGCTTTCTAATTGAGCTTCTGAATAAAACAGTGTGTCATGTGACTTCATACAAGCATGTTTGAATGCCCTGTAACGCGCTTGCGCATGGAGAGGACCACAGGGTGCGATTTATGTTTCATTCAGTAAGTAGTAAAGCTGTCTTATTACTTTACCTTTGGCTATGCTATAAATGTCAATTACATGGTAAACTGCAATAGAAATAGTGAAGAGGAAAATAATCACCCCCCCCCCCCCCCCCCCCCACACACACACACACATGCAGGGACAGGGTTGACACAGACAGACAGGTATCCTTCTTGTTCTCGAATTGATTTGAAGCAGGCCGAGTGCTTCTAAAATGTACAGGAAAAGCGGGTCGCAACTAGTCAACTATTTTTAGAGTCAACAAAAGAAAAAAGTAGCCGTCTGGAATTAAGCGGCTGGAAGCTACTACAGACTACAGCACCAGACACTGGGCGAGGTGATGAAAACTGAAGCTGAACAGATCCTGCTTCTTTCTGTAGAGAAATACATCTTGAAAGTAGACAGAATATGGGGGCTGGCTGTTAAGATATGGTGAGATATGAGAAGATAAGCTTTATTGATCCCCCATATGGGAAATTAACTTGTTTCAGCAGCTCACAAAAAAAAGATAATTAAATATAGTAATCACCACTGCAGGTACATGTTCTCGTGATATCACGCATTGAGTACTGCAACTCCCTAATGGCAGGCCTTCCTGCATGCACATTCAAACCTCTGCAGATGATCCAGAACGCAGCAGCGCGACTGGTCTTCAATCAACCCAAAACGGCACATGTCACTCCACTGCTCATATCCCTCCACATGGCTCTCTGTCGCCGCTCGCATCAAACTCAAAACCCTGTTGCTTGCTTACAAAACAGCAACAAAAACAGCTCCTGCCTACCTGAACGCCCTCATCCAGGTCTACACTCTGTCGCGCCCACTACGCTCTGCCAATGAAAGGCGCCTGGTACTCCCATCACAACAGGGTCCTAAGTTTCTAACTCAGTAGCCCCCAGGTGGTGGAACGAGCTACCAAACTCCATTTGGTCCGCAGAGTCTCTTTCTACCTTTGAGAAGAAGCTAAAGACCCAGCTCTTTCATTCACACCTCTGCACTTACTGATATTGATGCTATTGATTGATGATGATGAAATCAAGGATGACTATACTGATGTTGCTGATAGATGATTATTATTATTTAATAAAAATAAAAAAAACCACCCTATACACTGCCTGTTGGCACCAGTGTCCGATCGCACTTGAAGCTGTTTGGCACTTACTGACTTCGTTCCCTCCTGTCTTGATCGTACTTATATAGCGCTTTTCTAGTCTTTATGACCACTCAAAGCTGCTGTTATACTACATGTCACATTCACCCATTCACACACTGATGGAAGAGGCTGCTACGTAAAGTGCCCAACTGTCAATCAGTTATCACATTCATTCCAGGGATCAATTTGGGGTTCAGTGTCTTGCCCAAGGACACCTCGACTGAGGGAGCTGGGGATTGAACCTCTGACCTTCTGATTGAAAGACGACCTACTCTACCACTGAGCCATAGCTGCCCCACAAGAATATTGTCACTTTCTTAAATGTATTTTTTTGCCTTTTATGCTTTTATCGACAAAGAAAGGACAGTGGACAATGTTGGAAGCAGGGGAAGAGCCCAGGGCCACCACATTGAGGACTGTAGCCTCTGTATATGGAACATGAGATTTAACAACTGCTGCCCCATTGTTACATTTTTTCACATGCTGTCAAATGCTGTTTACAGGTGCTTTAACAATTTATTTTTGATAGTCTCCTTAGCATGCATTAACACATGAATTAGCACTTTAGCAGCTACAAAGCTTTGACTGAGAACATGTTTAGCTAGTTTTTTGAAAGTTAAAATAACTTAAAAATATTCTGAAGGGTTGATGAACTGTTCTTTATACTTTTGGTATTTCATAGGGCCTTATCCATGTTTTCTAAAACTGCGTTAAGTACAACGTTTAAATACAGCATCTAACGTGACTTATGAAAATGTTAAAACTACACTTACACTAACCAGCTATCTTCAAAGGCCTTCACTGACATTACGCTGAGACAGATTTGAATACCAAAACACACACACACACACACACACAGCACAGAGCGATATAGGCCTTATTAAGACAGCTAAGATACAGCATAAGAGCCCTGGGTACTTTCAGAGGATTACCCTACACTAACATGTAGGATAAATCATGATAAAAAATTACAAAAGAAGCGTTGTTGTATCTGTCTGCATATGTTTACTGTTGATCTGCTTTATCTCTCTCTCTCTCGCTTCCCCACTTTGGTGGCTGACAAGAGCAGTTTAAAGTTGAGTTCTTGTGTCCGTGTGTGTGTGTGTGTTTTGATCGTGTAACGGTTTTTGTCTGTGTTCACAACAGAGCTTTTAACTCTCTCCCATCTTCATTTCACTCAAAAACATTATCTCTAATAATGTTTTAATTTAGTGATTATAAGTGTTGTTCCACTCACAAACATGGCAGGATATAATGTAGAAAAAGAAAAACCTCTTTTGTATTCTGGAGGGAACCTTGGTCAAGGTCATATTAAGTATTGACTGAGAGATATAATAACCTTAGAGCAGTGGCATGTTTTAAAAAAAAAATTGAAACAAGGTTAAATGTGTGTGTGTGTGTGAGGAGGAGTTGATATTTTAATATTGTAGACACTGTAGCTAGACTTATTGTGGGCTTTACAATACTTGGTATTGTAATGTACTATATAAAAAAATTACCAAGAGGCTTCTAGTATTTTATCAAAACAGTCACAATACATTTATGCAGACAGAAAAGTATTTTCAATTATCTTACAATTTCAAGCACAAAATATTTCACTGACAGTTGCTGTTCAATGACTCAGACATTATTACACAAGAAAGAAAAAAAAAGATAATTTAGACTTTTCTTCGGATGGAGCAGGAACTGTACTCTATCAGTTCAGATATATTTTTCCTGTCATGGAAAAAAATCAGTTCACATGATATTATTTACACCTTTACAATATATTGTCCCACAGACCCGATGTGACATAGTGTGCTGCATAGTCTGGCAATATTTGCACAACACAAGAGACTCAGATGTCTAAGCTCCATGAGCACTGAGCAATAGAAAAAATTATTAGATTATTCAAGTTCCACTTTTAATTAAAAATGAGAATGCATATTTATGTTTACTATGTGTATTTTATGCTATATACTTATTATAAAACACTACATCACAAACACTATATGGTGGAAGGTGCAGACTGTTTAGCTTGCTTACTTTACTTTCAGTAGCATTTATGGTATAACTGTTAAAACTATAAGAAAATGCAGAAAGACTAAATGTCACATCACCTCCTTTAAGTAATTCCAGTCAACGCAGTTTTTGTCTACAAAAAGCGAATAAATACGTCTTCCCAAAGTAGTTCAACATGACAGATATTTACAACAGCTGAAAAGGCCCAATCTGTAGGGACTACAAACTTTGACCACACTGTACAAATGGTGGTAGATGATGGCATTAAAACAGATAATTTTAGGGGCAAAACAAAATACTAAGGTGGCAATTCACTAAGAATGAATTGCGGTCATTTGCACCTGCTATCTGGCCGTCTCAAGGTCCGATTCACAAAGCAAATTGCAATAGGCCTAATGATATTCAAGTGCAAATACGCCCATAAACTTCTGCAGATCCGTGCAGTTTGCTCTTTTTTTGTGTCTGATTGTGATACCTCCACTCTCTGCTGCGTGGTGCTGTGCTCTAGCGGAGCAGAGTGGAGAGACGCTTCTGGGACACGCCGGAGACGGAACATGGCGCCTGCTGTGGACTCACGAGCATTGACTTGAATGGGCACGATCAACTCCGGAGGTCGCGCCGCACACGGAATGCACATGAGACGGATCCTGTAGAATTTAGGCTTCAGACATTAGTTGAGCTCACACTGACGGATTTCAACTCCCTGCACAGATAGATGATGAGCACAGAGAGGAGAGGGCAGCTCTTTTAACAGTTTATTGTAAAGCCCAGACTCGAAAAGTGTTTACTAGTTTAACTGTCTTTACCGCAGCTTTATTTTTTTAAACGAGCGCGCAACCGCAGCTCTAATCCCCGTCATGCGTGACGGCTCCAGACTGTCTGCCCGTGTCTGTGCTCGTGTGCCTGACTGGTCTCCGGATTATAATAATAATGACAATATATTATTATCAGATTGTTTTTAGACAAATACATTTTTTGATCGCACAAAAGGTGGAATTGTCGTCATGATCAGCGTGACAGCCCTTATAATAGGTGCACCGCAGTTACCACCAACTCTCTGCAGGCAGTAATATTTTCACTCTAACTGTGCCGTGCTGTTAACACTGGTGTTTGTAAATTATGTGCTTTTTGCTACGAGGCTCATTTGTATAGAAAGGGGCCAAATTTGCCCTGAATGTTTGCATAATGAGTCATTTAAATACGCGCAAACAGCACCGGAGCACAGAGACATTCAACCCTCTGAATGTGCTTCGAGATTGAGGCGGAGTCTTTTTGTGTCAAAAGCCACGCAATCCTTTAGTGAATTCCCCCTAAATTATTGTGAAGACAAAAATGTTTTTATCTGAAATTCTTGTAAACAGCACATGACACAAACATTTACTTTATTCCGTGCATGGGGATACTGAAGATCAATTTTATAGTGTTTCCATGGATATTTACATCTGTCTAACACAACGTCTGATACCTGAAGAAAAAATTCACTCTAGAACAAGAGTCTCTAAGTATTTGTTAAAACCCAGTATTATCAATGCGTTAAACTATTAAAACACATGAGCCACATGGTAGCATAATTTGATATTACAATGAACATGGACACTGTTTTTTATTTTGAGTCAACAAACACACTTACACTATCGGACTATTAGTTTTAGGAACATTTGTGATAAACTACAGAGGCTAGATGTTTTTGGAAAAAATTTAGCCCTAAAAAGTTTATGCTTAAAAAAGTCTTTGTTGCACTGGTAAGGGTGTGTTGGTTCAGTGGTATCATGGAATTATAAAGTAACCTACTTGATGTAATTAGCCACGGCAGAACCTGACTAAATTAAAATGTGGGGCGTTGCAGCAAAATTTAAGCCAGGTTCCACTTTTATTGCTTGATACTTGATTATTTGCTTGAGACTTCTGCATTGCCTTTCAACTGGTGTGACAGAGCTGTCCCATTTAACTAAAGATGAAGGGCTAATGTTTTTTACATATAGTTGGTTTTGGTCATTTTATGGCATATCTTAGTAACAACAAAAATACTGAATGTTGCCAGCCTTATCAATTAAAATCCACCCACTTAAAAGTCAAAGTTTCTCAAATAAACTGTAATTAGCACACAGATTTCACAATTCTTCATTATTTTTCACAGATTTTCATTAAGCTTCAAAACCTAGTTCAAAGATATTAAATGATATACACTTACTTTGATCATTTTTTAAGGGACCAATTAGATAAGAGGCTGTTTTCTTGGGTGCAAAGGAGGTAACCAGGTTCAGATTAACTAGACAGACAATATTAGCAGATATGACCAACATGTTTACATTAATATATACATACAGGTCAACAAAGACTCAGATGGACAGCTGGAGCTTGGTGAGGTTCCTCTGGTGCATGTTGTGGTGTCGAACCAGCTCATCACTGCGGGCAAACTTCTTCTGACAGTTAGGCCAACGACAGTTAAAAGGTTTCTCACCTTATAGAGAGGTGGAATGGATGGACAGGTTGGAAGGGAGTGAAGAAGAATTAAAGAAAAGTTGGAAAAGATGGTAATGATGGGTGGGAGAAAAAGTAGGACAGGATGGATTTAATATAGATGCAGATTAGGTGGAATTTAAATTAAATCAGGTAAAAAGAAAGGGGTAAATGAGAAATATTAGAATATTATGTTGATCATAACTTGAATAGAAAAATATAACAGACTTTATGTATATGTCCATTATTTTACAAGTTAAGTATCCTACATGTTGTCATTCCAACGATAGGTTGTAAAATTACTATATGAAATATATATATAAAAATGTAATGAATGAAGAGAAATGCAGAAAAAAAAGTTTACGCACTTGTTTTACCTGTATGAGTCCGGTTGTGTGTCTTAAGGTGGTCAGACCGAGAGAACTTTCTCTGACACGTCTCGCATTGGAAAGGTTTAACTCCTAAACATGTGAACCATATCATACATACACACACAAACACAAACAGAATTCGTATGTTCAGCATCACACACACACACACACACACACACACAGAGAAAGAGACAGAGAAATACAGTAGAGCAGAGGCTTGCAGAGAAGCCTTTCAGAGGTTTGGCCATTCATAAGCAACTTTATCTAAGGGAGGTTCCAGTTCAAATTCAAAGAACTGAATGAAAAAGAAATATACAGATTAAGTAAACTCATTAAACCTGTGTGCCGCCTCTGATGTCTTTTGAGCTGGTCAGAGCGAGAAAACCTCCTGCCACAGTCTGTGAATTCACACTGGTAGGGTTTCTCCCCTGAACAAAGACAAGAAAAGACACGGAAAGGTAAGTGAATTTGAATTTGATACTATTTAGGCAACTCTTTGTTCCTGAAGATATCACAGTTAACACACACTTTGTAAAAAGGTCTACAGCTCTACTGACAGTAACTTCTTCACTGACTTGAACAATGTATTGTTATTAGCAAACATACTTCCCTGATATCATTGTCAACTCTGACTTTATGTCCATATTCAGTCTCACACCGCCTTCACTCTGTGAGGGGGATTCTATATGCCCCATTTCCAAAACACTGGAAACCAATCTGAATCTAAAGTTTTTTAAATATGACACTGCTGCAAAGCAATGCCAACACACTGGTTTTGGGTGCTTGTGGCTCAGTGGTAGAGTTGGTCGCCTCTCAATCAGAAGGTTCGGGGTTCAATCTCTGAAGACACTGAACCCTAAATTACTCCCAGTGGCATAGCCATCTGGTATGAATGGGCATAGATCTGATTGGAGATTGGCACTTAGGCCTCAGGTAAAAAGCAGCTTTGAGTGGTCAGAAGACTAGAAAAGCGCTATTTAAGTACAGTCTATTTACCATTTGCCATGGTACATCGTATAAGCATATGATGTCCAGACAATGCAGCCTTTTTAAAATAAGTGTCTATTGTCGATAGCTGTTGCCAGTGTTGTTATGACTCCTGTTTGATTTCAGAACACAGCTCAACAACCCTTTAACAACACCTTGATAACAGTTTGACAACGGTGTAAGTTCAGTGTGTAAGTTCATGTGACGTTGAATGGCTTATCATTTGTAAATTATTGGTTGTTTTTTAACCAGAGGCACCAGTTTCTTATTGTATTTAATCAATTAAACATGCACAATTTTACGCTTTTTTCCCAAAGCCAGGTACATCTGAGAGTTAATACAGCATAAGGAAGGATCTAGACAGGAGGGAACAGTGTTAGTAAGTGCCAAGAAACAGCTCACATCATCACACGTTGTCAATATCATCATCATCATTATGAATATCCTAATCAAAATCAGCAACATCCTCAATATCATCATCACCAATATCATCGTCATTCATAGTATTGAAGAGTGTGGAGGTGTTCATGAAAGAGCTAGGTCTTTAGCTTTCTCTTAAAGGTGGAAAGGGACTTTATGGACCAAATGGAGTTGGTAACTCATTCCACCACACCTACAGAGATAACATGAGTATAGCTAGTGACTTAAAGGTTCATTAGGTAACATTAGTAAAACTGACTTTTTGTCATATTTGTTCAAACTGTCACTTTATCCATGCAGTACGTGAGAAAGATAATCTGTGGAAAAAATCATGTTCCTCTGGCTCCTCCTACTGCTCCTAATGGCATTTGCAAGAATACACTGCTCCCGGTCCACAACAACCAATCAGAGCCGAGCAGTCTTTCAGGCTACTGTCAAACACACGGTGCGCAGCACCACTCACATGGTTGAGCTCAATTTCTTCAGTGTGCACAGCCGGTTTGTGTCCACAAGGGCTGAAAAACAACCAGGGGAATGAAAAAAACTGCCCATCCCTTCATTGCTAACCAAGATTTACACTACAAAGACTGTTACATCGAAGAGGACAAATGAGGAAAAGCAAACTAAACAGAAAGAATTGGACCGTGACAGAAACAAAACCAGAGTACATTGGAGCAGCATTTCCGAGGTGGAGAGAGCTACAGGACCTGAAAGGATAAAAAAACAATGCTGAGTTCAACAGTTCTGCTTGACAAGTAATTACCCCAGCTTAATTTCTGTTGTATTTGTTTTCAAAAAGTGTATCCACATTAATAATACATTTATTTATATAGCGCTGTTCATGATACTCAAAGACACTTGACATTTTTGAAACAACTAAAGAAACAAAATAAGAAAAGAAGAAACACAATAAGAGGAAACCAAACAATGAAAAAATCAGCATCAGAGGTTAAAAGCAGTTCTAAAAAGGTGGGTCTTGATCAGTGATTTGAATTGCTAAGATGTCTGCAGTTACTGTGGCTTTACGTTGTTGTTGCAGTTGGGCTAATGTAAGCTTGTTCCCAATGTGGTTTCTGTGTTGCGTTGTTTCATGGTGGAGTGGCTGAAAATATCTTTGTGAAGTGCCCAGGCAGTGTTACCGTTTCGGACTTTCTCTTGATAGTTATGTATGCCTGTGCTCTCACGGCTAAATTTTCTGAACATCAGTGTGTTACTGCTTAGTTGGCATATTTTTTTTCCACAGTTTCTCTTGACAAACTAAGTGCTGGCGGTTTTGCCAAAATTTACCAAACAAATTTGCTGTAGTTTATCGTTCACAGCAACACTGATTGCCGTTGGTTTAATGTGTATCTGCTTCGATAGTGTTGGTGATGTAATACAACGGCTGTGGTTGTTGTCATTTCACGTTTTTACTGGTGTGTCTGCCATATTGTATACCTGGCTTCTTCAGTTGCCGTGGTTACTAGCCTGTGCACGCATTACTGCCTCATTTGCAGGGAGGGCTTTGGAGGCAGGACTGAGCACTGCTGAGAGAGAGGGGGAGGGACCTGGAGGTTGTAACCTTTCAAATTATGAAGCAAAGTCCACTCTCTTCTCCATCTTACTTACTGTAGCTTTAAGACCCTGCTGTGATGGGAGTACCATGTGCCTTTCTTTGGCAGAGTGTAGTGGGCTAGAGGGAGAGTAGACCTGAGGGTTTTGCATTCCTCTCTTGCCTTTTTTTGCCACAGCAGTGTTGGTTTTAATAACCTTTCTATATTCATCATTACTCATTTAAACAGTCTGACTGAAGCAGACAACTGATGATTGCTCCTATTCGTGCAGAAGAAGCATCAAATGACGGATAAAACGCCCCCCTTTCTGTAAACGTGAACAGAAGCTGAAGCTGAAAGCCTGGGTTAACAGAAAAAGTTCATAACCTGCAGATGTTTAAATGTTCATGCAGGGAGACTTGCCAGTAGGGAGTTGCAGTAGTCAATGCGTGATATCACGAGAGCCTGTACCAAAACTTGTGTCGCATGCTCTGATAGAAAGGTTTTGATCTTCCTGATGTTGTACAGGGAAAATCGACATGACCGAGCAAATGAGGCCACGTGAACCTTAAAGGTTAGCTGGTGGTCAATTAACCCAGGCTCTGGGAAGACTTTGTGGGCATGAGTTTGGTTGATCTATGCTGGACATCGATCTGTGATTGGATTGAGGGAATGGCTGGGATGACAAGGAGCTCAGTCTTAGATAGGTTGAGCTGAAGGTGGCGTTCTTTCATCATCATGTGTAAAAATACAAAAATAAGAGTCATAATACTTGTCACGTCTCCGGGCTAAACTCAAAATTGCTACCCTTATGTTTCATGTCCCGTGTTTCCTGTTTTATTTTGGTCCTCACCATGTGTCTCGTTTTAGGTCCTCTACTTCCTGCTCGTCTGTGTGATTACCTGCCTTGCCCTAATGTGTTTCAACTGCATGTAATTGTCTCTGTGTTCCCTTCCTTCTGTGCAGTTTTTGTAGTTTCCTTGTGACAGTGTTGTAGTGTTGTAGCATTCCCTTGTGGTTTTTGTGAGCCTTTTCGATCCAACCTTCACAATCACAAAACACTACATTTCAGAAAACACACCAGCAAAAAAACTGAACACTTCAGAAAAAAAACACAGCATTTCAGAAAACACACCAGCAAATCACAAAACACTACAGAATTTCATAAAACCATAGACTGTATCAATAATGGACGTAGTCTCAGTGAAGTCACCCATAAGTTTCTGAAGAAGCGCTTTGAAGCCTGAATTGCACCGGCGCTCGGGGTCGCCATATTGGAAATGTGGCTAATGTAGAGGAGGGCAAAGAGGTGGAGTGTGAATGAGCTGAGGCCTATGGCTGAAAGGCGCCAACAACACAAACAGGCGAAGTTAAGTTCAGTGTCTGTGTGTCTGTGTTGACGTCTAGCAGACAGAAAACACACAACACATGCTGTAGTTATTTGCACTTTAGGGCCACTGTAATCCTCAACTATGTTAAAATGCTAGTTGGATAAATGCATAAAAACACATCATCACGTATTAGTTGATATATTTTGTATTAATAATCTGACTGTGCAAAGTAGCTAACAGCTAAAACTGCTCAGCTAAATGTAGTGGAAATATAAAGTAAAAAATTTGACCCCTAAAGTAGAAGTGAAAATAGAAGTATAAGGTAACATCAAGTAACAACTTTAATATTACAGCACATCCTTCTGTTTCTCTTGGTTTCACCTGTGTGTTTTCGGCTATGCATCTGCAGATGAGACAGCTTGAAGTAGCGCTTGTTGCATCCAGGGTAGGCACACATGAACGGACGCTTCTCGCTGCTCTCTGACCGCACTATGGCTTGAGCGATACTGGGCACTCGCCGCACATCCTGCAACAAACAAACACACAAACACACACAAGTCCCAGCCCTTATTTAAAGCAAAACCACACAAGGCAAAATTTTCAAAAACTCTCCCTTAACATCAAAATGTAACAAAAAAAGAGAAATAGAGAAAACAGGCCATTAAATAATAGGTGTGTGTAAATACGTTTGCAAATGCTAACAACTATCAGTGATCATAATAAAATCACCATGTATTCAATAGATTGGTTGACTTACGGAAGCGTGTTGCTGTCACCTCGAAATAAATAAAAAAGATCAGTATCACATTATAACGTGATGTTTATTGTTATAACATGAAACTTATCACGTTATAACCTGATAATGGGGGCCCAAACCCATGAAGATTGCCGAGCACCCACCGGCGCCAAACTCTACCACCAAAGCACCCAGGAGATTGACGTTTATGGTCGTAGTATATTTGGCGACCCATTTCCGCCCTCCGCAATCGATTAGTGGCACTGAGCAATCTCCCCTCGTTCTAGCCCCTCCCCACACTTTCGTTCTGATATTGCAGGGAGGTTTCAGCCTACTGAAAGTCACACATGCTCTGCAAACTTGAAACAGAGAGAGATGCACACACATCTATTGCGTTGAAGAAGCATAGGGCTGACCCGAATGCATTAAAGCTTCAATCGTTGAGTTACAGTTATTATAAAGTACAAAGTACGTCTCTCCACGAGCAGGAGCTGTTACCTGTGATCAGAGACTCCAGTCTGCTGTGTATACTGTATTTCACACAGAGCTGTAGAGGATCATCAGGCTTCACGATCAAACTAAGTATGTGTGTATATGTATACTATGTATATTGTCATGGTCTGGGCTGTGCCTCTCCCTCATTCCTAGTGTTTCAGTTGTTTTTTCCCCTCCTTGTGTTTGTTGTTCCCCTGTGTGTTTTCTCTCTATCTGTGTGTGTGGGCGTGGCTATCAATTACCCTCCTGCTGCCAATCCACCTGCACACCTGGGATCCATCCACTCATCAGCTCCTGCAGTATATATACCCCGGCTCTTCACTCCAGTCTTGTCAGATTGTTCAGTTGGCATCATCAGTGGTACTGTGCTGCGGCCAAACTTATTTCTTGATCTGTGGATCTTTTTTCGTGTTTTTGACTCTTGAATAATTCTTGGTTTACCTGTGTCACAGATTCATGAGCCGCCCAGGATCTCTGTCTGCCTCCCTCAATTCTCCATGCTCTCGGCTTCAGCTGCTGCTGCCACTGTTCCCCCATATATTTCCAGACCAACTTCTCATCAACCTCAATTGCAAGTTAAATAAATAACTTTGAACCTTCTCCTTCTGTCTCTGCTTTTGGGTCCAACTACTACACACCTTGACATATATCCCGTCATCAGTCTGTGATCACCCGCTCCTTCCCTTTGTGCCGGTGCTCTCACCCTCTCAGTGCAGCATAGTTTGTGTTATATGATGTTTTTTAAAGTATAATTTGTCCGTCCACACGTTTCCTCACTCAAACATCAATTTCATGTTATAACAATATAATTTATCACATTATAACGTGAAAATATCTTGTCCCCCCTCCCCGGGCCTGACGACTCCGAACTCCCGGTGGTCTGAGCTCCTTTGCTACTCTGAAAAGTGACCATTAACAGATCCCGTGCTCTGAGCCTCGATACCGCTAGCTGCAAGGCTAACTTAGCTCTTGCTCTTAGCTGTTATACCAAGTGAACCCTAGAGCCAGCTGCGCCCTGATTGGATGGTCAGTGGACAATGTGGAGGCGAGCTGATTGGCTTGTCAAGAAACAGTAAGAATTCGTATTTGTAACTCACAGCTCGTACTCATAACTTCAGCTTCGTACTTGCACATAGGAAATTTGTTTGTCTGTAACTCAGACTTTGTAAAATCCTTAAATTGAAAATATATGTGGAACAAATTCTAAGTCCACACACACAAATTGTTTCTACAACTACAAAAACGTTTTACACACTCGCAAATCTTACCTGCGAGCACAAAATATTTCTATACCTGTGCACACAAAACATGAAATACAACTGAAATAATTTGTGAACATTATTTTACAAGCACAAAATCATTTTACGAATACAAAATCTTTATCACCGTTATTTTACTCCATAGTGATGCACACAAATTGTGTTGATAGCATTTACAGTCTTGGCACTGCCCTACCAAGGAGTCAAACAGCCTCTACTCATGAACCATCGCCACGGCGACAGCGGGAGGTCACTTGAGTTCAGTTGGAGCTCAGCTGACACATATACACACACAAGACAGACATTTGAACACTTTCTCAAGCATCTTTCAAGGCTGGTCTTCCATTTTAAACTCCTCCATCGTCCTCATCACCTCCTCAGTCATCTTCCTCACCTCCAACTCAATCTCATCACCTCTCACCTAACCTCATCACCTCCTCAGTCATCTTCATTATTGAATCCTTCTGCTTCATTATTGTATCCTTCTAAGTAAATGTAGTATTAGTCATAGGCAATACAGAAATAGTTTTTGTGCTGTCATGGCCACTTAAAATTCACACTTAGGGGACCTATCAGTTACTAGCGTAGCTAAACCAACAAGATTCCACTGCAGTGAAGTAAATCTTTTACATTAAACCAACCATTGGCAACAGCTCTGTGACATTCTACCTATTTTTTCCTGTGTCATTTTCTCTTGTTTAGTGATAGAGAATGGGTTTAACTTGGGTGTCTGAGTTCTGCTAAGGTTACCCACTGCAGGTTAAACTGGGGCTGCTGCTTGACTGATGCTGTCCATGGATTAAATTGGAACATGAAGTGCTAACAACAGTGAAAAATTACAGGCTTATTTATAAGAAGCCTGCTTTTCCCCCCTGCATTTCTAGTTTGCCTAATCCTATATGCAGCAATCAGAGCCACCGGGCTTGGAGGCGGAGGAAGTACTAGCAGTAACGCTAGCAACGGCGTTAGCATTAGCCGCTTTGCTTAAGCAGTTGTTAGGCTGCACTAGTTCAGATTTATAGCACGTTCAACTTGTTAGTGTTTCATAAGGTTGCTGGTGTTACCCTTTAGATGCACCTACCTTTTTTTTTTTTTTTTTACCAAGGTTCAGATTACGGGGGAGCACATTAAATATATGTTAATAAGACTATATAAATGTTAATAACAGTATCATAATCATGTTTATTGTTAGTTTATAAGACATTTATAAGCACTTATAAGAAACTTGTAAACAATTTATAGACTTTTAAAGAGCGTTAATAAAAGCCTCATAAGTTGCTTATAATTGTTTATAATAGCATTGCAAGCTCATTCATTGAGTCTTACTCACTTACCTATTATGCCATTGTAAGCCTAATAATAAGCATCTTATAAGGACTTATAAGGGTCCTATTACCTCTTAACTAACGCTTATTACAAGGACCTTAATTTAAAGTGTTACCAAAAAAATAAGTAAATGCTGCTTTTTTTCAATTTGCTCATACAAGTATTCTCATTATTATGATAAATAAACTTGAATATACTCATGTATGTTTTTACTTCTGAATAGGAAAAATTCCCAGCAATTTCTCTTCAGAGGATGTTCTGACACCGCAGGCACGGAATACGTGATTGTTTCCCACAGGCTTCAAGACAAAGAACTTCTCATGACAATTTAAATAACTTATTTGCTTAACTCAAAAAGACTCAAAACTCTGCTTTAAATTACTTTCACAAAGTAAGGAAACAAAAAATGTTAAACTCCCCAACAAAAGTTGATTAATATAGCGGTCAAAAACTTTTTTAAACCACAGCTTCAGCTGCTGGACATTTTTAGGCTACACCACCCACTTTACCTGCTTAAAATTACTATAGGTGGGGGGCGGTATCTGTTGTGTGCACAAACTTTCTAAAAAATAAAAATACAATAGGAATACATTCCAAATTATAATACACATCTGAACTAATCTGAATACCATAATATATAAAGGCTATTGACAAAAATCTAATATATAAAGAAAAAAAATAACCATTCCTTTAAACGGCTACCACAAGCCAACAATCTCTCAGTTTGGTAAAGGAGAGAGGAGACGGTGGTCTCTTTATTTCCTTGCCGTCTGTGAGTACGGCCTTATTGCTAAATCTGATGAAGTTTTGTGGGCTCCACATCTGCACTGCCGCTGCAGCAGTCAGCCAGAGAGGAACCAGGGAGGTGGGGGAGGCTAGACGGGATCTCTGTCTGCGGGGCAGTGGGCTATGACGGCATCACTTTGTCGGTATCAGCAGGTCTGGTAAAACTATGCGCAGTTCGGGAGCTAGTTTATTTTTCTTCAGCCAATCAGGAAACAGCCACATGTGCTGTTTCCTGATTGGCTGAAGAAAAATATCTACATCTTTATGTTATTAAACTGTTAAATCTTTTGAATCTCCATTCACACCGCTGCAACTTTCCCTGCAACATTCCGAAACTGTTTTGTCACGTTGCGAATCTTTGATTTGATCTGGCCCTTAGCCCCCTGCTGATTTCAAGACTTGTTTTGCTCTGATTAATACAAATAGGCCTTATCTATTCTTTAATTTTGAAACAGTAGTCTTATGTCGATATTTAGTCTCCCTGAAAGGATTGACAGGATTAACTGTAGTAGTAACAGTTTTGCGCATTCCTGCAATCGTCCACACTGCTGCGCACTTCCATGCACACGCGTTCATGTGACATGCTTAGTGGTGTGCTCCGGAAAAAATAGGGCTCCCCTGAAAGCCACTGTGTTTTGCTGCATTTTACATATATTGACCAGAGTTGTAAGCCCAGACTTTCGAACGCGTCGCTCTGTCTGCCATATAGACCTACAAGGTTCTCTGGTTCCTTTTATCCAGAGAATGACAACAATGAAGCATTGTTGACGATTGCAGTTTCGTCATCACTAGGGGACAGATGCTGCGTTAGAATCATAGAGCCTTTCCCAAAAACACTCCCTACACCCTCTCACTGCCGTCCAAAACTGTGAGTCTGAGTGTGGAGCACAGTGGAATGGAAGTGGGTTCTTAAACCCTCCACCAGCGTTTATGCTAACATAGGATAACATAACCCTCCCCACTCACACTCCGGTTGACGTCACACTTACAGCTGAACAGAGCACCCTTTGTTTAGGTGAAAGGATTTAATACAGCGCAGAGCTTTGAGACAACTCCCCTATCGAATTGTACGTTACCATGGTTTCATACCATACAAATAACAAAAGTTACATAAATACCAGTGTGGCAGAGTCATTAAAATCACTCCACATCATGAGGAACATAAACTTCATCCCGAGCTTCAGTAGCAGTTGTGTAAAGTCCTACCTGTATGCCTCTGAAGACTCCATGTGTGTGTATGCGGTACTGCGTGCTGCAGCTGTATACCATGGGGGTGCTGGGGTCACTGTCATAGCCTGCTGCATGGCTGTCCGAACAAAAGAAGAGAGATTTATTTAGATTCATAATGCAAATTAAAAGGAAAAATTGTATTAAGCAATTTTACACAGTCATCCTTAAAACGTTCTTTGAATATTAGATTAAAACATAATTGGAACTTGTAGGTAATGTTAGCCAGTGTCATGGGAATGTTCCTGCTAGCTGGGTATGCTTTCATCATGAATCTCTTCTGTAACTCTGTTGAGCCAATGATTGACTTTAAAGCTCTCATTTTCTCTGTCAGCAGCAATTAAACAATAGTTTAAGAATATGTAGGCCAACTGTGCATCTTATTTGAGTCACATTGCACAACTTAAAACCTTAACCAACCACCAGTGTGAAAGTAATGACAGTTCAGTACCTTCAAAACAAGAGTAGATAGAAAAAATTGAATTATAATTCAAGACATGAATGTGTGTGACCAAGAGAAGTTCATGCACATTTGTTTTACAAGATAAAATATTTTACTATTTTCTTGGTTGAAGAGACAAATGGCATGACCGTGCTGAACCAGCATCATCAGTAGGCTACAGTCATCTTCCTTGAGAGATGCCTGCGGCCTCGTGCCAACGACTGAATCACAGCTGTGATGATATTCAGTACAACATCAATCCCTCTCATGTGATATTGCTTAATAATATAAGAGGATATTTAAATGCACTGTAGCCTACACGGACCGCCTTGGTGCGAGAGAGAGTGCGCAGAAGAACAGAAGTGCGGACGTAAGTTGAAAACTGGTCATTTGATGATGGAGCCTGATGTAGCTCTGTATAACTCTTATCTGTGAAGTGTTGGTCTGTCACTGTTAAGAGACTCGAGAGATTAGTTCTGCGTGACAGAGCCAGACAATGTCCATGTTTAATAATCGCCACAGTCACATAACTATACGAGTCTGTCCATTCTTTATTAAAAACTCTGTTTTCGCGGTCTACTTTTCTCATTTTAGAGCACTTCATATTTTTTTTCCCCAGACTCACTTATTTTCTATTACTGTGTCTCTGTAACTCTCCTCTCGGCCTGCTCTTTGTGTATCTGCATTCTCACACATCCACTGGTTCCAGTCACAATGTTTATCTGAGTAAGAAATTTGATTGATTGAATAAAAAGCTTCACCTGTGATGATTTTCAATGAACGCATTGGTCTGTGAGTATCCTGGGCTGCTAAAATCCCTACGGCAAAGGCAAAACGAGCTGCGCAGGTTAAAATAGATGCTTGTCAAAATTTAATAATAAGTCCAGGTCCGGATACAATGGACCCAGACCTATTAGTGACCTAGGATGTAGGTTAACATTGCACATACCTCCAAATAGCAGCTTTCCCCAGCAAACTGCAAGGCACAACATACATATATTTTGTTATATTTTTTTAATGATGCAAAAGGACTGCAACTGATAAGTTGATCGTTGGGTGCCTGATGAACTATTGACTTAAGCGTACTTGACTTAAGGGCATCAAAACAAAACACTAACGAACATTTGACTTCAGCAACTTCTCGTCATTTATGTTAAGTTCACACCTTTCAGTTCAGTCCTGTCTTTTGTGTTTCCCGTCGTGTTTTATTTTGTAGTAATGTCTCTCCTCTTGTTTCAGAAAACTTCACTTCCTGTCCGTATGTGTTTCCCGCCTTTGTGATTGTTGTCCCTGCCCTCATTGTTTCCACCTGTGTCCCATTACCTGGTGTGTGTATATATAGTCTGTGTCTCCCTTTGTCCTGTGCCTGTGCAACACAAAAGACAGGACTGAACTGAAAGGTGTGAACTTAACATAAATGACGAGACATTACAATGTGTGCTTTTGTATATCATTATGCTTTTAATTTTTTAACATACTTCCTGAAAATATACAATAAATATATTTGAAAACAAGTGTCTTAAAAGTGTACTTTTTTTAAGTAATTTTGTTAACATTCAAGTAAAAGTGTATTTCACTTTAATGTATTTATTAAAAGTATACTATAGGCTATATTTTTGTGTGTGATCGAAGTGCATTTTTCTAAATGCACTTTGATGTTATTAAAGCATGTAATAAATGTACTTTTGTATTGTTTTGCTTCTTTCATACACACTCACAATACACATTTTCAAAGAGTTTATGCATTGTGCACTGGCCATCTGGGAATGGCCAGCACCTCCTGTCTGCTTACAGCTAGTCCTTTGGTGCAGTCAGAACCACCTGGAGCTCAACCCACTCAAGACTGTGGAGACGACAGTGGAGAAGCCCCACCAAACTCCCCCACCCTCACAATCCTCAACAGCACAGTGTGGACACCTTCAGGTTCCTGGGATCCACTATCTCCAAGGACCTGAAGTGGACTTGCCACATAGACACTGTCAGGAAAAAGGGTGTACTTCCTGAGACAGCTCAGCAAGTAAACCTGCCTTAGGAGCTGCTGATCATGTTTTACTCATCCAGTCTGTTATCTGTACACCCATTACTGTCTGGTTTGGATCTGCCACCAAATAGGACAGAAACAGACTGCAACAGACAATCAGGTCTGCAGAGAGGATCATTGGAACCAACCTGCCCTCCATCCAGGACTCATACCGGTCCAGGGTCAGGAAAAGGGCAGGTAACATCAATGCAGACCCATCACACCCCGGTCACAAACTGTGAACTTCTCCCCTCCGGCAGGCGTTACAGAACCCTGTAGGCCAAAACAACCAGACACAGAAACAGTTTCTTTCCCCAGGCTGTCACTCTGATGAACAGCTAACTCAGTCAGAGTGTTAAGGACAATACATGTGTAATAACCTAAATAACTGTACTTGTGAGTTATACAAACATCCACTGTGCATGATAAATATGTTATTTATTATTTATTGTCATTGCTTAATTCACCCTCTTATCATGTATACATTATCTCCACATCGAAGGTCAATCCACATTCTCTGTAAATACTGTAAATACTACAACCATGTACCTCTTGTACATAACCTGATTCACAACCATATTTATCTCTGCACCTTTGCGCTCTCTATTGCACCATTGCACTATTGTCTATCGTCTCCTGTCTATAAGTGCTGTTGTGTTTTCTTTAAATAATGTATACATACAGTTCAGTCAGACAACTGATGTTGTTATAGTTTGAAATGTTTATTGTAGCAGAAGAGTTGCAGTCAAAAAGCCATACCTCCGACATGGAAACAAGTCCAAGCGACTCAACTATGCATGAAAAAATAGGAACTGGGGTGCAGAAAAATGGCAGCAGGTGCTCTGGACTGATGAGTCAAAATTTAAATATTTGGCTGATTTCTTCAATTCAAATTCCCTGTATGTGCCCACATACTTGGCCAATAAAGCTGATTCTGATCAACCAACACACCAACCTTGTTCCAATTTCAAAACATACTGCAAAAGTCTCTCTTTTTCACACTCACATACAAACACACTGCACTGTGCACCCACACTGCACAAAATACAACCTACCAACCTCTCTCTCTCTCACCTACACACACTGCACTGTGCACATCATTAGAACAGCATTTGACTATATACTCACTTCACTTCTATCAAATAAATGCAGACAGACCCACATTTTTCTCAACATTTTGCGTAGTAATCATCAAAGCCAAGGCTGGCATCATAAATTAAATTAAATGCATGGATGATGTACCTTAACAAAAGTGTGGGTGCTGAACCTCCAAAGGACAGTGTCCTTCCACACAGTTATGCATTTTTTCTGTTAAGTCTCTCACAAATGCCAGCAGCACCAAATGCGCCTTTCTTCCAAGTAAAATTTTGTGTCTGCGAACCGAAGGTACATTTCTCATAGTGGAGATTGAATTCTCGCACATTGCTGTTGAGGATCCAAAGGTTAAGGCATTTGTACACAAAAAAGGTTCACGGGGCGTGGCTTGTAACTGTCACAGGGTGGGACTTGGCTTTTAAGGGCCGTGGCTTTGTTTTAAGGGGCGTGGCTTGTTTCAAGGGGTGTGGCTTATATCTGTCATGGTGCGTGGTTTGGTTTTAAGGACGTGGCTTAAACCTGTCACGGGGCGTGGCTTGTAACTGTCACAGGGAGGGACTTGGCTTTTAATGGCTGTAGCTTATATATATATCGTGGCTTTGTTTTCAGGGGCGTGGCCTAAGGATGTAACAGGGCGTGCCTTTGTTTTACTTCCAGGTTGGATTATTGTAACTCGTTACTATCAGGCTGCCCTAATAAGTCACTAAAAACTCTGCAGCTGGTACAAAATGCTGCAGCACGTGTGCTGACAAGAACTAGGAAGAGAGAGCACATCTCTCCTGTATTAGCCTCTCTGCACTGGCTTCCTGTAAAATATAGAATAGAATTTAAAATCCTTCTTCTTACTTACAAAGCTCTTAATGGTCAGGCACCAACATATCTTAAAGAGCTCATAGTGCCATATTACATTGCGCTCCCAGGATGCAGGCCTGCTTGTGGTACCTAAAGTCTCTAAGAGTAGTGTTGGAGGTAGAGCCTTCAATTACCAGGCCCCCCTCCTCTGGAACAATCTACCAGTCAAGGTCCGGGAGGCAGACACCCTCTCTTCTTTTAAGAGTAGACTTAAAACTTTCCTCTTTGATAAAGCTTATAGTTAGGGCTGGCTCAGGCTTGGACTAGCCCATAGTTATGCTGCTATAGGTTTAGACTGCCGGGGGGACCTGCACACCAAGCTTCTCTCTCTCTCTCTGTCTCTCTCTGTTTCTCTGTCTCTCTCCCTCTCTGTCTCTCTCTCTGTCTCTCGTTCTCTCTCTCTCTCTCTCTCTCTCTCTGTCATATTAATGCAGCTCATTAACTCTGTATCTTCTGGTCCCATTAACATTACTAACCACATATCTTCCCGGGAGTTCTCGTGCTCCCTTGTCTTGAAGGTTCCTGCGGATCGTTGCTGCAGACCACCTGCTGCTGTGGACCTGCTCGACTGCAACAACTACTAACATCAGCCTTCCCCATAGTATCATTATTGTTGCTGCTAATGCTAATAGTAGACCTGTTGACTTCAACTGTTAGTCAACAGGTTAGTCAATTACGATTACCTCAGCCTTTATCATTACTCTGCTTCTCTCGCTAATTTATTTATTTATTTATTTATTTAGCCAATCTTCACCCTAGTCTACCACTATTATTGGCATTGTAACCATAAGTATGTGTCTGTTGTTGTTCATGTAACAAGGACATATGTTGTTGTGGTAACAAGAACATATGTTGTTGTTGCTCTCTTTGCCTGTCTCTATCCTGCATCTCCTTCTATCCCATTTTCGGCCCATCCAGTCGAGGCAGATGGCTGTTCAACATGAGTCTGGTTCTGCTCGAGGTTTCTGCCTGTTAAAAGGAAGTTTTTCCTTGCCAATGTGCCGAATTGCTAAGTGCTACTCATGGTGGATTGATGTTGGGCCTCTCTTTGAATAACTTAACAAAGAGTCGGTCTAGACCTGCTCTTTCTGTAAAGTGTCTCGAGATAACCCTGGTTATGATTTGGCGCTATACAAATAAAATTTGATTGATTGATTGATTGATTGATTTGTTTTAAGGGGCATGGATTGGGTTGCAGCTGTCAAGGGGGCGTGTCTTGGTTTAAAGGGGCGTGGCTTGAGACTGTCAAGGGGGCGTGTGGCTTATATCTGTCACGTGGGCGTGGCTTGCAACTGTCAAGGGGCGTGACTTAGTTTTAAGGTGCGTGGCTTGGGTTGTAACTGTCAAAGGGGCGTGGCCTACAACACGTCATGGGGCATGGCTTGGTTTTTACATGTCACGGGGGCATGGCTTATTTTAAGGGACCTGGAATTGTTTCCTTGCAACTGTCACAGAAGTGTGGCTTATATTAACCCACTATGAGCTTTGATGGGTTAGCCTATGTATTGTGTCATATTTGCAGTAGAACAAGTTTGAGTTTATTTGTCAGATGCTTCACAGCACAACAAGTGTCCACCGAAAATACGACACAAATGACACAACACATCAGGCTAACCCAGCAAAGCTAATCTGTACCGGGATAACTGGATAGCATGTTAGAAAACATGAAAGTTAGAAAATAAACGTACCGAGTTCTGTCTGTGGTGGATGCTATTGCATTGCTCAAAGCCTAAATTAAAGCCAAAACAGCCCTTCCAATGACTTGGGCTAATTAGCTGGCAACAGATTGAGGAGCGCACAGAGTCGCACAGGCTTCAGTCATTGTTGGTGGCTTGCGCTCAAGCTTTTATTTTGGAGTACATTTGCATATAAACTAAATATTTAGTTTTATCAAGCACATTTATATATAACATTATAAATATTATTTCTAAATCTACCTTAAATTCAACATTTACTGTTTAACTAAATATTCAGCTAATATGCAAATGTACTCTGCTTAACGGAAGTACACCAAAATAAAAGCTCGAGCGCAAGCCGCATCTAACCAACATCGACAGAAGCCTGTGTGACTCCATGCGCCTCATCATGCTATCCAATGTTAGCATGTAAAACTAGCTAACGTTATCCCAGTACAGATTAGAAAAAGTACAAGTTAGCAAACAAACTTACTGAGTTCTGTCCGTGGTGGATGCTGTTGCATCGCTCACTAAAAGGGAGTATTTGCTAATTCAGTTCATCATTACCAAATCATCACTTCACACAAGGTCCCCATTACTTCCTTGACTTGTGTCCCCCCAGTAAAGTGACGTCGTAATACTCATTTGTAAATGGCCGCATAGCAATCAGTGTATGAAGTAACTGTGAATTAACATCCCTTAATTTATGATCTATTACGTGTAAACTAATGACAAAGTCACAATGACTTCATTTCTTAATGGGGAGCAACAGGAATTGATGATGCATTAGTCAAGCATTACTTCAGCATATAAATTGTACCCTTAATGTAAAGTGTTCCCAACTGTTCTGGTCGAAAGAACAAACGTAACAAACAGGCAGACGTCTCGCGCAGACCTATAACTTCCCTATGTAACCATGCCCTCGCTGGGCCGTTCCTTTCAGAGAGAGGCGCAATGCACACTGGGTGTTGTAGAAATGTAGAATGGAAACCACAAGCTGTACAACATTTTATCCACAGCTAAGGCCAATTAAAAATATTATTGCTTATATATTGACTACAGAGAACACCAGCTGACAGTGGCTTTATCCAGGGGTGAATTTGTCCTTTAAGTAAATTCAACTTAACTGCATTAGGTAAAATTTAAATGACACACTTAAATTTAGATTAAGTTGAACATTTTAGATATGTTGAATTTACTTAACACAATTATGTTGAAATAAGTATAAAGTCATGTTACATGGACTTAAAAATATATTTAAAGGCTGCATGTTTCCCATATGTCCTTCCAACATATACTTTATATGTAGTACTAAAACAATGTTTTTAAGTTCAATCAACTTAAACATAATGTTTTCATCCAATGCAGTTTTTATAGGCTCCATACAAATGAATGAACAATCAACATATTTTGAGCATTTACTTTATTAACCAACACAGCATTGGTTTACATTTTACTTTTTGCATTTTGGTGCACTTGGTCATCATGAAAGGAAGAGCTTCTGAAGTACTTTCAGTTCATATATTACATATATTGTGATACCTTCAACAGTGCTATGTCTATAAAAACAACAAGAGGAAGTATTTCTGAGTGAATCCTCAAACTTCAAAGCTATCATTTTGTATTATTATATTCACACACTGACACCTAATCTAATGAAATGCAATTAAACAGCCTGCCATACATTTTTACTTTGACTAAGCTTACTGTCTGGATTAGACTAACTGGTGGACTTACAGAGCAGTTTGAGACGAATGGCAAGTTCAGGGTATTTAATTGGTCCGAGGTCAAATCACAGGTAATCAAAAATGGATCAGGCAACAGGATCAAAAATGGCAGGCAAAAGGCTGGTCAAAAAGGCTAAACTGGTCCCACACAAAACACGAGGAAGGAATGCTGGATATATCTCACTGAGTAGCCCGACAATCTGGCACAGGGGAACAGACATATGGGGTTTAAATAGGGAGAGACACAGACGCTAACAAGACGCAGGTGAAACACATAAAGGCAGGGGCAGGTAATCACAAGCGGGAACTTGACAGGACATAACAGAACGGACAAGGGACTTTCAAAATAAAAAAGGAAATACAAAAACTGATACTGACGAGAACTTAACTAGACAAGACATGACACTTACATGTTTTCAGTTTTTCTTTTTTCTAATATTTCTGGCTGCTGGCTTGGGGCTTATTTCATACCCTGACCGCAGTGCACATACCACCGTCATTTGTGACAATATAAGACAATATAATTTGTTGTATTGGATTTAATTAGATTGCACTGTTGTTCTATTATTAAACTGCTATTTAAATTACCAACCAGGTATTCTTTGAAGACGACCCCGGGTCTTCTTCAGGTCAATACAAAGGGCCCTGAGGATGCACTCCCTCCTCTATTCAGTATTACATTCTAGAGAAAGAAAATACAGATATACTTCACCTCATATTGCTATAAGCAAATGAAAGTAATTACATCCTAACTGTTAACGCGGACATGTACTCAATAATTGAATAATTGTCAAACAAGGGTACCACCATCATAGGTGTCCACATTAAGTAGGGAAGGTAATAACATTAAAGTATCTTGTGTCATCGGTCACCAGTCTGATATCTAAAAGTAAGTTGGCAATACAAAATTAAAACTAATCTCCAAACAAAGTCTGTTTAGAAGTAACGCTGAACACAGGCATGTTAAAACAGAACTTACTCACTGAATGTAAAGTAATATAGTGATATTTACCAAATGACAAAGGCTTCAATGTGCAATAAAAGCCACCCCACCTGAGTCATGCAGCTAGCTAAACTAACTCAGCTTACATTTCTATGGGCCACTGGCTCTTGAAAACTAAAGAATGCAAAAATGTTAATACATGTATTTTATCACAAACAAAAAATACAATCATGCTCAATATGAGAATCAACAAAAAAGAAATAGGTACTTCTAAAATGGAAAGTCCACCTACCTTTTCCAACTGCAGATAACCGGAAACGTTCAACTTGCCTGCCAAAAAATGTATGAAGGAAAATCTAAAAAGCAAGGTGGCGCTGCGCATTTGCAGTCTGAAGCTTCTTAATCTTCTTCTCGTTTTGGGTTCTACAGCAGCTGGTGTTTAATTACTGCTAACTTCAGGCTATAAGAGTGCAGATCTCGCAGGACCTGAGCTGGAATAAGATTGAGATTGTGAAGCGGGCCCAGTAGAGACTGTACTTCCTGAGGAAACTGAAACAAGCCTCTCTCCCCACCAGCATCCTCAGGACCTTCTACAGAGGTGGTTGAGAGCGTACTGACATACTGTATCTTAACATGGTACTCCAGCTGCAGCATGTCTGACAAGAAAGCCGAGAGGGTCATCAGAGTTTCCCTTCCCTCTGTCCAAGAACTCTTGCAAAACCGCTGCAGGAGCAGGGCACTGAGCATTGTCAGGGATCCCTCACACCCTCTCCACAAACTCTTTGAACTGCTGCCATCAGGCAAACGATTCCGGAGAACTAAAGGCAGAACCACCAGATTGATCAACAGCTTCCTCCCACAAGCTGTTAGAATGCTGAACTGCTGATCTGGAATATGCACACTACTGCACCTTAGTCTCAGTCAGAGTCATAGTTCTAGAATTTTTTATTCTTATAGCAATAATTTATTCTTATAGTCATATTAACTTTAATTTTTAATTTTGCATTTTAATCACAGGTTGCTGCCATGGACATTTTATTACTGTCACTTTAATTGAGTCCTAGAGAAACGCTCTCTCGTTTTGCTTACACACTGTTGTATGTACAGCCGAATGACAACAAAGTTTGATTTGATTTGATTTATATCATTCCTAATGGAAATAACTTACATGGTTTGTGTGAAAGCAACTTAAAAATATTTTGTAAGGCCAACGACCGACACAATTACATTGACTTTTACTATCATAAGCTAGCATGCCCGTAGCAGGCTAAGATCATGATGTTAGCAAACCGACTGTCTTGCTTAACAAGAAGCACACTTTCTTCTAAGGTTACTAGAACGCTAACTAGCACTACCAAACGCTAGCTAGCTAACTACCATGCATGTTATTGAGCAAGATTGTAGGTCAAACCTTTGGAAGTAACAAGAGTATATTACAACGCTATTAAACCTTTCAGTAGGGGTCAAAAGTTATGAGAAATAATCACCCTGTAATTCAACTGGGAAAGTCGCAATCCTGTGCAGAATAAGATTCTACTACTTGTTTATGCCATTCATTCACCCTATTTATCTATTACATTGACATAAATAAGGTCCAACTAGTCTGATATTTGCAAGTATATTGTGATTCACAAAACCTTACAATTCTTTCATGCTTGTTTTTTGTTTATTTCTTTTCTTTAAGGAAGATGACAATACTGAAGACGCAGGTTCAACATGCCATGCATCTCTCCAACCAAGAAAAGGGTAATTTATTATAGTGTAAAACAAATTTGCGGTTAATTATTTAATGTAACAGGTCTCGAAGAAACAATAGCAGATTTGCCATCACTTGCTACTAGCCTTTGAAACAAGAGTGAAGTTTAGCTGATCAGATCGCAAGTTCGGGTCACACACATTCATGTGTTGAATTATAATGTACAGTTTTCTCTTTAGTCTGGTTTTACATAGGTAATTAATGAATTCTCATGACTTTCACACTGATAGTTGGTTAAGATTTTAACTTGCATGCAATGTGACTCAAATCAGCTCTGTGTATGCATCCCTGCATGATAAGTGTTCAGTCTGCAAATATGTAGTGAATTTAATTATCTATGAATGAAATTATCACTTTCGGCAACAATAACTCAAAAACTAGCTTTATGTATTTTTATTTTCACCGAGAACTCCTGGTGCTGTTGTTTCAGTCCATAAAGGCCAGAATAGGCTGCACTGTGGCAGAGGGAGTTTGCAGAGACATCCACCATCTGTGCTGTCAGTGTCTGGAGAATCATTTTCATCAGAGGCAGACACTCACATTAAATGGTATGCCCATTCCCAATCTTATGTTCTCTGCTCAAACTGTTCTGCTTTTGCTTTTTTGTACTATATAATTATGATAGATTAATCAAAATAGTCTCTTTTTTTGTCCATTCATACAGGACCCCTTGACCCCCAATGAAATGGGTCAAAAAGGACCCAGCAATAACTCATCAGAAGCAGGATGAGCATCTTCACACAGTAGCCAAGGAAGCTTTGAGGGAATCCACCCTTCCTAAAAGAACTCAAAGGGAGCCCCACAAAGGAGACAGCTAATGTGGAGAAGGTGCCATAACAGGTTACCATGCATAATTTTCTCAATAACAATCATCTATCATATTTATACTTATTTATCTTATGTAGTTCAGATGCTTGCAGCACCAATGTCACTTGAAACAACAAGAGGGTCACTGTCGGATGGTGCATGCAAAAAAATGAATTGATACCTCCCATACATTATCAAACATATCAATATTTGTTATTTTCATTGCTTTAAAATGATAACTAAACAAAGCTGCTTGATTAATACACTCAATTCCTTAACAATTTCTCATCTCAGTTATCGAAGGACTCCAAGTACATCAGCCTCAAAAATGCAACCGCTGAAAACCCTTAATGCAGTTTGCCAGGAAATTGATTTCTTTGATATGTTGATTTGATATGTTGATTGCATTTGTCATGGCTGTAGTTTTTGTTTTATTTTGGTGTTTTTTGTGTTTTGGTTTGTTCTGCTTTGTTTCCCTTTTCCTCAGTTTGCAGTGGTGTGGCAGGGGGCGCGGCTGACCTACTTTCTGCATCCTGAGCTGCAGCTGAGCGCACACCTGTTTGTCATCCACCAGCAATCAGCTCCTACATAAAAACTCGCTCCTCACTCCACTTTCTTGCCAGATGATTCCATCCTGTTTGGTAGAGCTCTTGCTTCTAGTATTGTCTCGAGTACGTAAGTGTTCTCCAGTGTGTTTTTTTTGTAGCAAATCTCTAACGTCGTTCTCTCGTGGTTTTTCTAGTGTGCATCTCCTGAAGTTGTGTGTTTTCGTGTTGCTGCATGCTCCTGCATTCCCTGGTCAGCGCGTCTCCTGCCACACCACCTGGAGTTTTGTTTGGTACTTTGAGCTAGGTGATATATTTTGTATTTTTGTATTTTTTTGTGTATTAAAGACTGTTTCTATACTGCTTACTGTGTCTGTGTCCCAGAATTTGCGGCTGAGCTGAACCTATTCTTCAATAGGTACAACACGCCCCTCCCCACCCCAACCCCTGTGAGCTCAGACAGTGTACCTAGGCCTTCACCCACCATCTCTGCCCCCATTCTCACCTCTGCTGGAGACTCTTATCCCCATCAAGACCTTGGCTACATCCACCTCCCCCTTTCTCAGTTCACCAGCAGCTTCAAAGAAGCATTCCCCAGCTCTCTACTTTCAAACACCTACAGGACAAACGACTCAAGGTGTGTGCTGGGCAGCTTGCAGGAGTATTTCTGCACCCATTTAATCTCTCCTTAAGGTTAATGATGGTGCCCAACCTGTGGAAGATCTCCTACATTGTCCCAGTACCAAAGAAAGGATGCCCCAGCACTCTTGACGACTACAGACCTGTGGTACTCATGTCACATGTTACGAAGACATTTGAGAGGCTGGTTCTCCAGCACCTGAGGACACTGCTAACGGCTTTCCTAGACCCGCAGCAGTTTGCATACCAGCCGCACATTGGTGTGGAGGATGCCATCATCTTCCTGACCCACAAGTCCCTTTCGCACCTGGAGAAGCAGGGAAGCAATGTGAGAGTCATGTTCTTTGACTTCTCCAGTGCTTTTAATACCATCCAGCCCTGCCTTCTAAGGGACAAGCTGCTGGCGATGCAACTGCACCCTGACACCACAGCCTGGATACTGGACTACCTCACTGGCCAGCCACAGTATGTCAGAGGGGATGGCTGTGCTTCTGAGGTGGTGACAAGCAACACCAAGGTACCTCAAGGAACTGTTCTGGTGCCATTCCTCTTCACTCTCTACACTTCAGACTTCCGGTGGACTCATAGAAGTACCTTGGGGTCCATATCAACAATTCCTCTTCAGGAAGGGCAGAGCAGGCTGTTCTTCCTGAGGAGACTCAGGTCATTCAGTGTTTGCAGCAGGCTCCTGAAGGCCTTCTACTAGTCTGTAGTGGCCAGCGCACTGTTCTTTGCTGTGGTGTGCTGGTGGGGTGGCATCAAGGCTGGTGAGACTAACAGACAACAAGCTGGTGAGGAAGGCTCTGTGGTTGGGCTTGAACTGGACACTGTGGAGTCAGTGGCTGAGAGGAGGATGAGGGACAAAATTAAAGACATCTTGGACAACCCCTCTCATCGTCTCCACGATGAACTGTTGCAGATGGGTAGCACATTCAGCCAGCGCCTCATCCCACCCAGGTGCAGAACTGAGCGCTTCAGGCGCTCCTTTGTGCCCACTGCCATCAGACTGTACAACAGCGGTGGAAGCTATGGACTGTCATCCTGCTGAACTCTCACACAGGACTCTCATCACTCTCACCTCATTGACTCTGCTGCTCTGATTTACTTACTCTACCAGTCAAAAGTTTGGACACACTTTCCCATTCACTTGTGTGAAATGTGTCCAAACTTTTGACTGGTAGTGTATATGCCTGCCATATACTGTAATATCTATCAGGTGGTTATATCTTCATATACTGTGCTGTACTTACTACTTTACTGCACTTCTTATACTATTATATCTACTGGTCACTTAGTATAGTATATTATATAGTGTTGGGATTCACTGCATCTCCAATATTGGAATGTGTTCATTTATGGACTTTAAACTTAGTCTTCAAAATGGCAGCTGAACTTAACACTCAAACTCCCAGCAGCATCTAGGTTTTCACACCTTCACGTGAAAACCCCTCCCCCTGGCCAGGTCTGTAAAACCTGAAGCTCTGAAGCTCAGAAGCTCTCCACTGCCCTCCAAGAAGGTTGGAGCTACTGCCGCAGTTCCCTCCAATTCAACGGCTCTCACGGCTTGCTAACCGAGCAAGGCCTTAGCAGCGATGCGACATCCTGCTGAGAAGATTACCGGCACAAACTAGTAACCGTAGTTTTGCAGCAGCTGAAAGAGTCTGCCCGCTTTTCAAATAAGGACAACAGAGCAACGAAGGACCAGTTTCTCTCCATCTGGACACCAACAAAACGACTGCAACTTCACCAGAACCACTGCTCCCCCAGCCTGGTTGAGCAACAGGATCGTCGGCCTAACAAGCTGCAACACAGCACAGCATGCCTTTCCGTCCACGGTCTGGTAACGTAACATCTGGGCAAAGCTAGAATAACTCACAGTACTGGCTAAGCAGGAATGTTTACTGTATTGTAATGCTATTGATTTGATTTGTTACCGAGTTGTATTGTTGTAATGTCTGTTTAGTCAGGTATTGATTGTAGTTGAGGTTACTTATGCTTACACAAAGACATAGTCTGCATGCTAAATTAACCTCTCTCTTTCCTATCCTGGCATTCTTAATTTTCTTAATTCTTAATTCTTTTCACACACACACGCACACACTTACACATGTCAATATTACCATTAGTTAGATTACATGTTTTGTGTTTTGCTGTCTATTTAATGTTGCACAAGAATGAATACTGCCAACCTCTTCTGCGTTTGAACTCCAAATCCTTCAACCTACTAGCTATCAATAATTGGGTTATAGTTATTAAGTTAATTATTAATCAGAGTCTATATTGAAAGTCTAGTGTACTTTATGAGACTGAGGTTATTAGATGGTTATTTTCTTAACTTCCTTAAGTGGTGCCCCATACAGAGGTGATTTAATGTAGATTAAATCATATCATTTATATAATTAATAATTATTTTTAATAATAATTTTTAATTTCTTTTAATAGCCATTTTAATACATCCCTTTACCTATAGAATCTGACTTAGAGGCATAGTTTGGTCCCAACAATAGTGTGTTATATTGTAGTAGTCTATATTTATATGTTGTAGCGGTAACTACCTTTTTGGATTACAAATTTACTCTTGTTGAAAGGGGCACCACCTCCAATTAGGAGGAAATTAAACAGATAGGATTACAGGAAAATTTATCAGTCGCTTAATCTTTTTCAGTAAGATCTGAACACACTGAGCATAGTTCTGTTATGACAAATATAGGCAGACAACGACTTTGATCAGTAAATGAAGACCTTTTATTTATAATAAAATGACGATTAATAAGTGAGCATACAATGAATATAAAACACTTAAATAAAATTACCAGTTACCTGGTTATGAACTAAAGTACTAACTTGGCGATAGTGATAAAGAATATGATTTGATTTAGTTTATGGCGGATAAACGGACGGGTCGGGTATCACTTAGATCTCTAAATTTGGAATGGTGAAATTTCAAAATATTATACGCTACATCAACTTTTGATCACAGCAGTGTCGGGTGTTTTATGCCTACTTGTTGCAGCGTTGTCAGAGGGCTTCTCCGGTGGGGTCCAGCTGTAGTTCGCTCCAGTCGGCGGCGTCAAGGGCTCCGCAACGGGTCTCCACCCGGTGAAAGGCCGTCACTGCCGGTCAACGAATGCACGGATCGATGTTATTTTAGCTGGCCCGAGCATCCACCACGGTGGATGGGTAGCAGTCTCTGGTTAACTGCCTGGGCAAAACACGCTGGTCCCGCGTTCAGTGCTGGTAGTCAAAAGCCGAAGGCGGACAAAAACTTCTTAATTAACTTGTTTAAATAACTTAAAAGTAATCTTGCCGGCCGGACGATAATACCTTCAAACTATAAAAGCGGGCTTTACTGATGTAGAAAAAGAAAGAAAATCAAGCTTGCTGAGCTGGATACAATTACGCGTTACTTTGACGGTCGAAAGGTTAAGGAAAGTACGAAACAAAGGAAAGTCCGGAGAAAATAATTAAGGTTAAGAGGAGTATATATGGCTCTTTGGTGGACCGTAAAAACCAAAGGGAAAAAGAAAAAGAAACGCGGACAAAAGAAAGTTTGTGGTTTTATCAATGTTGTGACTCGTCACTTTGTGGGCGGTCTCTGTCTCTCTTCTTACCGCCGCAAACTTTCTTCATTTAAAATAAAGGAAATTTCCTATATAATCACGTAGTTACTCGTTTACTTAATTTTCGCACAAAGTAACATATTCTTTATCACTTGTCAATAGATGTTAAGCAGTTGTTTTTAAAACACACATTAAATGAAAATAGGAACATAATCATGAACACAAGATAACTACGGCAAACATACTTTATAAGCATTATAGATTATTAAACGGTGCATGCAATTCCTAATCAATTGGTTGCCAGATCTAACTTTAGCGTTACTACACTAAAAGAAATAGGGGTTAAATGACTCGTTTTAATAAAGATCGCCGGATCATTAATAATTCACAGACGTATTTCAATATGTCCACTGGATGGCAGTATGACCACACGGTAGAAGTTACAGTATAATTGTAATTTTATATCTCAGTAAAAATATAACGTACAGAAGCGGGAATTGAACCATTTTGCAGGGAAACACAAATTGAGTAACATGAACTTGTTTCCTGAATGATTGGACCACAAGTTTACCTTAATTCAGAACTGATCAAAAAGTACTTCAGAACACACACAAGAATGCTCTTAAATTAGTAAATGGTTATCAGTTTTGCCACACTAGTGAGGTCCACCTCTGTCCTCGCTACAATGTTCATAATGTACATTATTACGATATTGTTATTGTTACCATACCATACGGTATACTATATTATATTACACTATACTATATTATACTATAATTGCAATCTTTACCGTTATTCTACTTATGCACTTTATACTGCACCTTATATTGTACCATATCATTAACCTTAGAGCTCATACCATACTTTAGTACCTCATCCTGCATACCATGTCTCTTTATTCCACAACTGTCACTTTAACTTGTCACTTTACTTATCTTGTCACTTACTCCTAGTTGTATAACACTTGTATATACCTTGTATTTTTATATGTATCACTCCTTTTATTATTATTTTTTATTTATTTATCTATTCTTATTTTTTTTAATTTATATGTTTTTTTTAATATACTGTATTCACTGACTTGCTACTTTGTCTTGGTACTGCTGTAACACCCAAGCGGCTAGCCTTCGGTACAAATACTTTTTGGCTGACCGCCGGTGTCAGCCCTGCACATGGGTCTGTATGTGACCGACTGACTGAGTGACAGAGTGAGTGACGGTACTTTCAGAGCCAAATAAAGTGAAAAAATAACAACAACGGTCAGGGAAACACTTCAAAATAAAAACATTGTGTACAAAAGGGGGGAGTCAGAATTCCAGATCCGGCTTTTACTTTGAAAAAGCATACCGGAAGTGTTGACCTACTTTACTCTCAATGCCTGTGGCATTGACTACAGGAAGATATGTTAATATTGCTGTCAGAGATCAGTTAGTACTCATCACAATTCATTTTCACCATGTATTTTGACCGAGAACCACGCGTCGCTCGCTGTAAAAACATAGGCCTCCTATTCTCTACATTTTCGCCGTGTGAGTCACGCATGTCACAGCAGCTTTGTGAAGACTCATCTGCTTTCATGCATTTAAAATGAAAGAACACGTCCCGCAGCCGTCATGCACACGCCACACTTCCAGTGTTGCCCACAAAAGCGCACATTGACCTAATGCGGTCAGCCACATACTAGGTTTTGACCTACCCTTTCAAAAAAGAAGTATACATGGAGTTCATTTTATTAAGTAAACTTAAGTAAAGTTCAGGTATATTTTCCAAGTACACTTTATGTCACGAGTCATTCTAGTTTAGTTATGTTGTTGATTTGTATTTTGGTGTTTAGATATTATTTCCTTTTTTCCTCGATAACTTTGTCTCTTTTTGTCATGAGTTCTTATTGTTTAGTTTGTATATTGCGTTCCTGTCTTAGTTTAGTCTGGT